>NC_041382.1:135614758-135629681 GCF_002162155.2 Triticum dicoccoides | reverse complement strand
TGACCCAAAAGTCAATTCAGTTGACTGAAGTGTAGCTAAATCAGAGCAGCATCGCAAGCAAGAGCAAGAGCGAGAGTAGCAGCACGAGCAAGAGCGAGAGCAGCAGCGCGAGCAAGAGCGAGAGCAGTAGCGCGAGCAAGAGCAGACCAGGCAGGGGACCGAGAGCAAGAGCGGAGCAGCAGTGCAAGTGAGAGCTAAAGCAGCAACAGCTCCTACTGATGTGGACGTCGCCGCCGAGGGAGCGACGTCGTGGAGGAAGTGGCCGACGATGCCGTCGTGGATGGAGCCGTGCCGTGTCGGCTCGGGACCGAGCGCCGGCAGCACCATGAGATCGAATCAAGAAGAAAATGCGGCGATTAGTGTACAACCTCTTTGGTGGCGCCGGTTAGGCCGCAGCTTCATCCGAGGAAACGGTGATGACGATGCTCTTACGATGGTGCAGGTGAAGACGGCGGTGTGGGGATGGAGGTGGTGCGAAAGACGAGGGGAACATTGGGGCAGCTCCTTGGAGGTGGAGGATGGGGTGGCTGAACCGGCGGGACGACCATATCGACGACGGATCCTCATCCGGTACGATGCATGAGGGACGTCGAGGTGTTGCTGTGGACGACGTCGCCGGGGAAGAGGCTCCGGCTGGGTGGCGGACGGAGGAGGGTGTGGGGCTTCGCGGGTTTTGCCGGCCTCGGTGTACGAATGGGTGGGCGGATGGGATGGGAGTGGGGAACCATGGCTTAGGGACGCGCTTGTCCGAAATGTGGGGTAAGTTACGAAAGTACCCCCACCTATTTCAGGCAGTTCTTTCGGTTCAGGGGTATCACGGGCATTTTGCGTGTCGGGATTTCACACGAGGTGGGAGTTTTCGCGCGCGTTGTAATTTTGGAATAGCAAGGTGCGGGTTGAGATGGAGGGAGTTGTCGGAGCACAACGAGACAAAGATTTATCTTAAATATTTCGGGGTAACAAGGCGTGGGTTGAAGAGGCGGGAGTTTCGCAGCATGATAGGTAGAGACGCTAGCTTGAAATTTCGGCATAGCAAGGCGCGACTTGAAATTTCGGGAGAACAAGCTTAACGTGTACCCAAAAGAAAAAAAGACAATTTAGACTAGTATGATATACTACGTACAATGTGTTTAACATGCACAACACACGCACAGACACCATTTGGACTAGTAAGGTACACGTGCATTGCACGCATGAGATTTGGCAACCAAATTATGAATAAATACCACATTATAGCATGTAAGCTTTGAGTCATATATGCATCTGTGCCCCCAATTCCTTAGTTGTGCTCAGTTTTCCCCACACTCCAAACTTTTGCTCACTTTTCCCCACTCCCTTAGCTGAAACTCTCACAAATGTTCATAACAGACGTTTGCCGTCTTGGCCGTTGACTGACTTGTGGGGCCATGTTGGACTCTGTTGATTGTGGTTGTGGCTTCGCTGGTTGGGTCGTGTTTGTGTTCATAGGACGGGCCCGTTAGTTTGTTGGTAATAAATTTAAAAAGCCTACTATCGATGGATGTAGCCTGCTATGCATGCCCAGCTTTGGCATCGATGTAGCCTGCTATGCATGCGAATGCCGCCATGCACGCATCTAGTGACCTAGACCTAATCGCATGCATGCACGCCGACACGCACACATCAATCCGTGCCGCATGGTTGCCGGTGGATTCAGTCACTCCGTAGCGTCGTTTCACGCATCGCAGGCATACGTGCCGGTGGCAGAAGGGGAAGGCTGCACGCTCGCGTCCATATGTCGAGGCATCGGTTCACGCCGCACGGCTGCCGCTTGATTCAATTGTGGGAGGCAGGCAGCCGCCAACGCAGAGCACGCAGAAGAGGGAGGCAGGCAGCCGCCAACGCAGAGCATGCTCGCATCGATTCACGTTCACACATTGATGATCGCATCAGTTCACGCACGCACTGAGTCACGATCTACATCGTTTCCGCGTGTACCCTCTTCGTCTCCCCGGGCTATTTAAACCGCCCTTCATTGCATCTTCTTCTACAAATCCATCTACGCCTCCCCCTTCTCTTCTTCCCCCAAAAGCCAAAGCAAACACTCAGCGAAGCGAGCAAGATGCAGTACAACGGGCCGACGTTCCAAGAGCCGCCCACCGTGCCGGAACGGCGGTACCCCACCAACGTCGTCGTCGAGGCATCGCTCCGCGTGTGGGCGTTCTCACGCTGGAGGGGTAGCACTGAGATTGCACGGGGGTTCCTCCATGCGGGCTTCCACCACCTCCCGGCGGGCTCGCCGCCCATGTTCAACCTTGTGGAGCAGCGTCCCCACGCCAACGCTCTAGTGGTAGGGCTCGTCGTCCACTTCACCAACAGGTTCGATGCCTACTACCTGCTCGGCAAGGTGCATTGGTGTGGGTGCGAGTTCATTGCATTCACCACCTATAACATCTTCACCGACTTCGAGAGCGTCTTCCCCGCTCGCAACCGCATGCACAGCCTCCCGTACTACCTCGGTGAGAACGGCCTTGAGGAGGAGCAGTACTGAAGCCGGTGGCGAAGAAGACGGTGAAGCCGGCGGTTAAGGTGAAGACGATGGTGAAGACATGGCGGTGTTGCCTAGCTACCCTATCTACTATGTAGTGTGAGTTTGGTGTGTGTGTTGCCCGAGCTAGCTACCCTATCTATGTAAGGTTAATTATCTATCGGTGTCGTCTTATATGTAAGAACTTGTGTTGCCCTAGCAACCCTATCTAAGTTATGTTATGTGTGTTATATTAATGCTTTGTTATGTTTGTGTTTTGTTTGTCCCAAGTTTAGACACAGTTAATTGACGTGGGCAAAATTAACCAAACTAACTAAAAATGATGTGTTTATAGATGCCTTCTAAAAATAAGAACATATTGTACACGGTTTTGGTTTGAGAGCTCTGTATTTTTTAGGTATTCCAAGAATACTTTGGTTTCCAGAAATATTGAAGTATCGAATACTTTGAGATGTTTGGCTTTAGTCAAAAGTGCAGTTGTATATACTTTAATATGTAGAGCACTACACTATTTTTTAAGTATATAAAAAAGAGGGTTGGACCTCTTTTTCCAATACTGAAGTATTGGTTCACTAGGCATAATAATACTGCGGTTTGCAAATACTTTGATTCTAAAATTACTTCACCGCCAAACTAAGCCAGGTTGTGAGCAAGCAAAACAAAAGCACATATGGTGAAGAGAAATCAAATAAAAAAATGAAGGGACCCATAAAGGAAAGCCAAAAAATTCCTCAATGAAATAGAAGAGATTGGGCAATCAAATTAATGAAAAAATCAATCAGAAACAAAAAAGAACAAAGCAATAATTCCTAAACAAAAAAAGAAACATCGCTTGTATCTGGGCCTCATTTATCCTTTGTGGGCCTATTGCAGCTTGATTCTCTTTGGGCCCGTGAACTAGGTTTTTTTCTAGCAGAACTAACGAACTCGAGGACAAAAGTTTGGCAAGTGCGAGAGAGAAGAGATGAACTTGATGTATATCCCTTGTGCTGCTCAAGTACTGTTTACTGTCATCTGACGAGCTAGGGTATGATCCAACACTCGAGGTTATTAGCTAACAAAATAATCCTATCACTGAAATGGTAGTTGTCTTCTGCCGAAACTGAAAGTGTCAAAACATAACAGTAAACTGCGTACATTCAGAGATCGACAGTTGCACTAAACAGAGTTGCATTTGAGATAGACAGACTTGGATTGCTAAACAGTGGCAACAGTAGTAGACAAACATCTCTAACGAGAGATAGCCATCAAGTAAAAAATTCCTAGAGCAAGTATTCCTAAAGCTATCAGACTAGATTGCTTCTTCAACTCAATCAGCTGCTTGAAGTTCTTGTTCATCTTCTTCAATTTCGTCTTCAGTTCGACATCTACCACCGTCGGGTATTCCGGACGCGCTACTGCTGCCGGAGCGGCACTGTCATGGGGCAGATTGAACTCGCGGATTGCATTCCCCCTCGAATCCAGCAAGCCCAACCCTTGAAGCCTCTAGATGTAATCATCCATCCACTCGAAATGGTGGCATTTCTTCACGATCTGAAAACGAAATCACGAAACCTAAATCCCAAATCTGACAGATTTTTTGAGAAATTAGAGATAAAGGATGCGAGGGAAACTCAGATCTAACCTGCCCCTCTGGTTTGCTCTCACATTTGACGAACTCACGCCCAAAGTTCCCATTCTTCTCCTCCTTTAAAGTCAACCGCTTCAGTGGCACGGTCCGTGAGCAGTCAGTGCATCGAGTCATCAGCACTGGACCATACACCGGCCACGTGGAACGGGGGGCTGACGAGGGGGTCGACATATTGCCGGAGAGGAAGAAACAGAGGAATTGCTCGAGAGGAAGAAGAACGAGAAGATGGGGAAAGAAACAGAGGAACTGCTCGAGATCTGCTTGATGCCTTTGTCTGTCAGATGGAGAAGAGGAGAAGGGGAAGCTATATTGACAATTTGCCACATTGTATTTTGCAGTTTGAATATTTGAACCAACTCTTAACACTGACATGTGCGAAAAATACAATTTCATATGTAAAGTGGGGCAGATCGTAAAAACCCGGTGCAGTAGCCAATCAGGATGCAAAACCAGCGTCATGCGGATCGCGCATGCATGCCCCCACATCTGACGGGTGGTGTTTGGCGCTTGGTAGGATCTGACAGCGGATGTTTGATGCTAGGGTTTGGAGCATTTCTGCGCGGTTATGAGCCAGTCAACGGGGTTATTAGGGTTTGACCAGATTTCAAATGGCCATAACTAAATTAGAAAAAATCGCAAAAATATAAAAAACGTAGTTCGTCCGTTTATGAGACCTAGTTACCATAAAAAATATAAACTCGGTATAGGGGCGTTTTTCGAAGAAAAAAATCATTTTTTGAAGTGATCTGTCGAAATCAAGTCCAAATGTTTTAAAAAATTCAAAAAAATCAAAATGTTGTAATTCTTGCGCACATAGCCGCCATATGTGACAAGGTTATGAGAAAAAAATATAAACTTGGTGTAGGTCATTTTCATGAAAAAAGGCTTCACACAAATGAGCTATCACCTATGAACATGTTCAGAGTTCGTAGAATAGGGAGAGAGGGTTTAGGGTTTGAAAAAAATCAAAATAATTCAAAAAAATCAAAAAAATCTCCATAGCTTCATTTTGGAGTGAATAAGAAGGATCTGAACTTACTTTTTCATTTTCATATCTAAAACGTGTTATTTGACGGTTTTGAACTAAAAGCATATTTTTTCAAAAAAATGTGGTAATATGAATATTAATCAATAAATAGTGAGACTTCGTTTTTACCCTATATATATGGAACAAGTGTTAATAAAAATATATATGCCTCATTTAGACAAGGTTAAAAAAACTTGATTTCAAATAGGGATGTTTACCCTAGCTTTCGAGTTCGTTTCTAGCACATTTCTCATTCGGACTGTTCACCTACGAATATTGGACTTCAAATGCTCGATCAAATACACCGCACAAAGCAATGAACCTCCAATGTTCAACTTCAACTTTGGCTCGAATCCAAATTATGGCCCAAATTCAAATGTTGATTTAAAATCAAATTTTGATGGAAATTTGAATTCTGACTCAAATAAGAAACCAAAGTAGAAGCAACATTATTACAACTGATAAGTTTTCATAGTAGCTCAAATCTACCAAGTTTTAAGATGCCAACATCTTAATACAAATCTACCAAGTTTTAGGCGATCGACTCGCCCTCAAATTGACAACACAAACATTTCCCAACAACTTAATTCAAATTTTCGACTTGCTCCTTGTGTTTGCAGTTGGCTTCACCGTCTTGCTCCTGGTTTCCCTAGTTGAGATGCTCTTTTCTTTCAGACTCTTGTTCCTTTTGATCTTTACTTGGGGTTTTCATCGTGGAGGTGCTGATGGAGTAGTTCCACTCGCCGAGCATTTGACGACCATTTGACGGTCATCTATGGGTTTAGTAATCTTTAAAGGCACAATTGGAAAAATTACCCCCTCCTCTTCCTCTCTTATAGCTTCAAAACCATCAAAGGCCATGGTTTCAAAATATTCTGCTTCTTCATCTCTTGGCCTTTTCTCCCTAGAGTTGGTAAATAAAATTATAAGCCATAGGCAAAAAAGAGAACAAATGCAAACAAAAGGGTAGCTGCATTCTACAAATGCAAACACATACCAAGATGCTTCGTTTGCTGCTGCATTCTCCACTACTTCATTTGTTGCTGCATTCTCCACTACATCTTCAGTCTCCATTGTTGTTGCATTCTCCTCTGCATCTTCAGTCTCCATTGCTGCTGCATTCTCCTCAGCATTGGCTGTTGTCCATCTTTCCTCCTCTCCAAATGATGCATCCACTGCATTAGTACAAAGCCTAGCAATATGCCCCAAAACTCCACATTTTTTGCAAGCATGCTTCTTTGGTAGACGACCCTCCTCACCTGCTCTAATCCTCTGGTTCCTTGGTCTTCTTGGTGGTCTAGTAATGACAGGAGTGTGGAGTTTGAACCCTGGATCTACTATGTTCCATTGATCTTTCCCCAAGAGTGCAGGCACATTGTCAGCATAAGCAGCCATAAATTTGGCAACAGAGAAATACTCAGAGCAATATTGATCAACTTCACCATCTGCACCCCCGATAACGGTCATCAGATGTAGGGCATGTATGCATGGCTTCCCATGGATCTGCCATTGCCTACAAGTACATTCTCTAGTACTTAGGTTCACAGGATACCTCCATACCCTATTTTTAGTGTCAATATAGGTAACCTCTCCCTCATATGTACCAGATCGAATATATTTCATCTTCAGTCCTCTTGCCTTCAAGTGCAATGCCTTAATCAATGATGGGAGCATTTGATGACCAACATATTGTGTTTCTGTAATTCTTTTGCGAAGATCCATCTTTATCATGATCATCTGCCTCATCTTGTCAAATGCTTGCCACAACAAGAGCCCTTTCACTGACTTGAACTTTGAATTGAAGCATTCTGCAAGGTTACTGGTCACATAATCTACTTTGTAGATTTCGTTGAATTTGCTTCTTGACCACACCTTGCCATGATGTGCATCCATGTACTCCTTCACAAGAGGATTTTGAGCATACAACACTCTCAAATGGTGTTCATGCTTCCTTTTGCTGCATGTGTATGATGCTGGCCATAAGTTCTCATCATAAACTTTACCTTTGAACTTCTTTTTGAAATTATGTGCTAGGTGTCGCATACATTCCCTATGCTCCACTCCAGGGAATACAATTTCTACTGCACTCTCTAAACCCTTGCAAGCATTTGTGTGTATAGCTAAACATGGGGGTGTGCCTATAATGTTGCGCAACTGCTGCAGAAACCAGACCCAACTTTCCTCAGACTCTGCCTCCACCACACCAAATGCAACTGGGAATAGCTAGTTGTGTCCATCAACTGCAGAAGCTGCTACTAGCTGTCATCTCCATCTTCCATTCAAATGTGTAGCATCTACAGCCAAATAGGGCCTGCAACCATCTAGAAACCCCTGCCAGCAAGCCTTGAAATAAAAAAAAGCCCTTCTGAAGCACTCCTTCTCAAATGACTTCCCTTTTATTTTGAATGGAACTGTATGCTTGTCAATCTCTACAACACACCCTGGACTTGCCATCTCCACTTCAGCTTTGAAAGTGTAAAGCAGCTGAAAACTGTCATTCCATTGACCATTAATTCTGTCAAGAGCCTTTTCCCTAGCATTGAAAATTATCATGTAAGGAATTTCTATCTTGTACTTCTCAAAAAGCTTCCCATGGAGTGTTGTTGGACCAAGTCCAGGTTCTTCTCTCAGCCAATCCAATATAGCATCTGCCACCCACCTAGTTTTTGCTAGCTTGGTTTTGTCCTTCTCCCCTCCCCCTCCAGGTGGACAGGTGTGCTTGTGTGAGTTTTTCTTTATCTAAAACAAAATAAAAGGGTAAAAATAGTTAAGAAACCTTACTCAACGATCTGAAACTAAATTACTAACTGAACTTGGATTGCTTGAATATATTTGCTCTTTCTCATACGAGATGCATGCAACTTCCACCTACACCTAGGATATGGACAAAAAACTGTGAACCTTGCTGACTCACTCCTTTTAATCTTATAGGTGTTTTCAGATATAATGCACCATGTTGTCACTGCATTCCGACAGTCTACCATTGATTGGAAAATGGTACCTACACTAAGCTCGGGTTTTTCCCTGTTCCACTCAATTGTTGGCATGTCATCACCATCGTATTCATCCTCAATTAAGCTGTCCATGTTCTCCGCCTTCTCTTCATCGTCAGTGTCATCAAACCTAGCTTGGCTGATGGGCTCCTCCGTATATTCATCATCCACTGCTTGCTAACTGGCTACATCGACCAGTTCAGGAAACATCATCTCGTCTTCATCATCATTTATAGGCACTGCCTCGTCAGGTTCTACATCTTCTTCTACACCAACTGCAGAAGGTACACAAGAAGCAGCAACTGAATCGGAACCAGAATTGGCAGCAGGCATGTTGTGGCTCCATGAACCACTTGCTTTACTTGGTGTCGACCTACAAGGAGTGCCGGGGTGCTGGCTATTAGCACAGATAGATGATGTCTGAACTCCCTTCCCCTTCGCCCGTTCTGCGCGTGGCTGAAGCACATCGATTCGGAGTTTACCGAATCGGCATCCAGCAATCCCAGCAAAAAGCAACGACATATGATCGTCGCAAGTTAGTGCGAGAAATCTTAGCTCGTCACTACTGAAGTAGTTCAGTTCAACAGCATCGTCATCACTCCAGGGATAGGTGTTTCGGAGCTCAGCTCGCAAATCTTTGAAAGATATGCTGGTTTCTACCACTTTGGGATAGAAAAATGATGAAATCAAATGCGGTTTAGTACCACGTAGCACACTAGTTTCTATTCTAATCGCCAGCCGGAAAACCAGCGCGTGATCAATCCTACAAAGGCTTCAGTTAGCCGCGTAAAATCGAGCACAAATTTGAATGATTCAAGCAAACAGAAGTCAAATACGGCCTACAATACGACTTAGAACGTCAATTCGAGAGGAAACGATGCTTACCCAGGTTTAATCCATGAATTATCTGATGTGGATTCGACCCAATCCTCTCCGCGGTCGACTGCCTTCCGGGCGTCCTCACTCAACATCGCTATGTAATCCCGGTTGGGAGGTGGGATATATCTGGCGGAGACGCGGCGTCGCCGACGAACGGAATAGGGGCATAGGGTGGAGGAAACAACTGTGGTGGACGCGGCACGACGCCGGTGGAGGGGGCGGCGCGGCGCGGTGCGGTGCGGCCTGTCTAGATCTATTTCAGATTCAGACAAGCTGCCCAATATGTGTCTCCTTGCGGTCCCACCCGTCAGCAAGCAATGGTTAGACGAAGACTCGGCCCACTCGTCAGCAATTAACGGTCAATGGACGGTCAAGACAGCAAACGCCCGCTATGAGCATTTGTGAGAGTTTCAGCTAAGGAAGAGGGGAAAAGTGAGCAAAAGTTTGGAGCGTGGGGAAAAGTGAGCACAACTAAGGAACCAGGGGCACTAATTTAAATATCCCTTAATTCTTATAGTTCATTTCATTCAAAATCATCTAGTTTTTATAAGAAAGCTAATCTATTTTAAGATTCATGGAATTGTGCGTGGTGAGGCATAAAGTAAAAAACAAATCATGTAGAAAAACATTTGGGCAATTCTGATACGGAAGATTCTAGAACAAAGAAGAAGTGCTTGTGTTTTGAGGTTTGTGCATTATACTTAAGTTCAACCATAGAGTCTTCTAGATTGTACATGTGGCAAAATCTGGTGGAATCTAGATGATATCCAACGACCACTAGTGCTCAAATTTGCCAGCTCTGCACCATTGGATTGGCCTCATCCAACGACCATCTTTCAAGGTTAAAGTTATCCGCACACTATATAAAAAATATAAAACATAATATATATATAGGGGTATAGATATAGATATGTGATGCGAAAGCCATCCATCATCTCCAATTAGAATAGTGTGTCCATGCACAGATGCAATGTGGCCAAACGATGTCTGCCATCGGTATTTCAAATTCAAACCAATTTGACCTTGTTCAATGTGTATACATTACAACATGCTCATTTCCAAACCACACCACGCAGATCTCCGTTATATTCATGCATGCATGGGTTTCAAACATCATGATCGCTTATTCAAATATTTTAATTCAACTTTACATTGATTATGACCTCACCTAGTCTTTTACACCCACACATTGGTCTTCTCTTTATAATTGTACCACTAACTTTCTCTCGTGCATGCATGCACACACACTACCAGTCGGCATTATCCATCGCACACATGCAATCTTTTAACAATGAAACCTAGATAATAGCATTGTGTTAGAGATGTTGATTATGCCAATTGTTGTGTTGCAACAATCATTCAATATTTGCTTCCAAGAACTAACATTCAATATTACAAAAAGACGAGCGCAGCAACGCGTGCCAGCGATGATCTAGCACTTAGTATAGATATGATGTAAGTCTTGCGAGTATAGTTGGGTACTCACCATGCTTTATTTATTCTTTTGACCAGGATGCTCCAAATCAAATAGTAGCATTTGGAGTGGATAATCTCTTGGTGAAGGATGGCATTAGCTATGGTTATCCCTCAAACAATGGTCTGGGCAGGGATATGGACGCCACTTGCTTTTCTTTAGCCTTTTTTAAGGCATTTGTGACATGTCTAAGGTATATTTCGCTTGAGTTATGAGATATGTATCTTGGTTGTCAAACCCTTATATGTACTCATTCATTAAATTTGACTCCTTGGGAGTCATTGTATATATATATTATTGCAGACATGTTGAGGAATTGTGTTGTGATACTGAATGCCCACATACGGAGCATGTTGTCGCGTGCATGTTTGTTTGGTGGGCCTCTTGGGGTCAATACTATGTGAATGCTAGCGGAGGTGCTAGAGTTATATAGTGTCGCTCCTGGGGCGTTACACGAATATGATGGATCTCCTCCTCAACACCTTCACAACACATATCATCAAACCTACAAAAAGGAGAAAAGAGTAAGGGTTCATCAGAACAGTTACCTTATGCTTGCTCCTCGGCCTTCGTCTTCACGAGCATCGGCTCATTCTCTGGCCTCGCGGCATCCATGTTGTGGGACACGATGTCGGCATCCATGTTGTGATATGTGAAACACATCATGGACCTCTGCTAGGTCTTCTAGTAGACCTAGCAGATATGCCACATTTCCTTTTCTTGACGAGACTTAGAAAGGTCCAATAAATCCTGGGACAAGTTTTTGTTTTGCCTGAAACCTCTGTAGTGGGTATCACTCAGAGGTAAGCATATTCTTCGGGTTCAAAGTTAACCTCGAGATGCTTATGATCATAGTAACTTTTGTGTTTGGATTGAGCTAACTAAAATCTAATCTTGAACCTTTGTTTTGATTCATATGGTTCACCTCCTCACACCTCACACAAACTCCTCCCATATGTCAATCTTGCCATGTGGGGTTTTAGCCTCCATGCTATTTTTGGCATGTCATGATCCAAAACCATGTATACAATAATTTTTTGGTGTGACACAATCTAATAACCATGTACACAACAATTTATGGAAACAATCATGACCACTAGCAAGAGATTTGCATAAAGTTTAGATGCGCCAAGTTGAGATGCACTTGTTGGTGTACCAACAACCCTTTTACATCATCATGCTAGATTTTTGCACCAACAATAAACTAATTAAACAAAAAACACATAATGAGTTGAACATAATCATATATTCAAGGCTGGGACATTTTGGATCTTCTGTTCTTCATTATACATCGCCTTGCTGCCCTAGCGGCCATAGCATTGAGTTGGGAGGGAATCCTCTTAGAACATTGTTGATTACTACTACTAGTTTGGTCTTCATTGTTGCAACTGGCAGAAGCAACTTTAGGATTGGAGGTTTCACCGGTGTTGTCATTCTTGGTTCCCTCAACATTATCAATCGATGGCTTCATTTGTGGAATGCATAAGTATTTTTGTCCCAGCATCATGTCTTGATCATGTGGTAGACGGATTGATCCGGGAGGGGGCTTGGGTATAGGGTTTTTGTTCAAGCTATGAGCCATTTCAAGAAAAACCTACCCAAAGCGAAGAATTTGAATGTTATGATAACAATATAATGCCCGCATGAAATGTATGTGATGCATTAGGTCAGTAGCCCGTTGAAACTTCATGGCTCCTTGAAAATGACATATATATACAGAAAAACACAACTAATCATCATAATTAAATGTTAATATTGTGAACTTGGCACCATTGAGGGATCCAAGCCAAGAGAAAATTTAATTAAATTCCCTCGCTAATATGTAGCCAGATAACTTATGGAGTATCGACTATAGTTTGATAATTCAATCATCGTGTGTGTTCTATACTTGACTAGATAATAAGTGAAAATTTATCCAAATGGCATACTGGACAATAAGAATTCCTTTATTTCCAAAAAAATATTTTATTATTTTGGGTGTTAAAGTGAATGATAAGAAAATGTTTTATTTCTTTTCTTAAAGTCTACATGTGAGGATCATTTTGTATTATTTGCCTACTGACAGTGTAGATGGATTGGCCAGAAATCTAAAAGAGAGCATAAACAAAAATCTAGTTAAAGCACCAAAGTGACATATGATTGGTAGTGGTAAGCCACCCGCCACTATGAATTATGTTCATACAAAAGGATGGAGTTGATCCTTATATGGGATAATGGACCTCATATGTGCCTTTTTGTACATTATTTGCATTCATACAATAATATATTGGACAGGAATGCCCTAGTCCATGTGTTAAAGCAACAAAAGAGGGGCTAGGTTACTTTATAAGGGATCTACACAGGTTGACTCTTAATGTTGTCACTTAATTGATTAATTGTTGATATGGGAGGGGGATAATAAGGAGAGAAAAACAAATCTAATTTCTTGGAGTCAAACTTGTTCTTGAATGATAAGACAATCTTTTCATATGCAATGCATGCCTTCTAGAGAAGGCAAGAAAAACATATCATGCTATAGATATCTCTCACAATTGATTGTTGCATGCTCCTAAAATTATGGGCTAAACTAGACAATATTTCACTAAGAGATGACTTTTGGTACAAGGGAGAGAATTGTCTTATCCTCCTTACTAAGAGATAGTCTCTTAGCTAAGACAGTGCAAACCTCTTTTTTCAATCTCGCTCTCTCTTTCCAACGTAGAAATCATCCTACCTGATATTGAGACTGTTAAGATAGCACTATTGCATATGTGCTAATAAGAGTCGAGCCATGTACGTCGTCACATTTAATTATAACTTTTCTGTAGAGTCAATCTAAAGACATGTCCTATTATATAAACTGTTTTACTATCAACTCCTCATGACGAGGAACCAAAGAGTCGAGGAGTGACTCTGCCTTTGTAGATGTCGTTAACACCCACTTTAACATGATGACATCGAGTCAGTTCTTATGATACTCCTAACGGATCTTCAAGTTTGTGTCTCTCCATCTTGATTGCAAGTTTTCGTGACACGTCAGGGTTTCAATTAAAAAAATTGTACACGTTTAGAAAAAATCCTATGCAGAGGCAGGATAATTATACTTCTATTTTATCTGAAATAAAATAAAATATTGAATTGTTTCGTATCTATGAGGATATTCCGGGTGACACAATCTCAGAAATTCCAACTCGCACTATCTGAAAGGAACGGAGAGTGCGTGGAAACTGCAAACTCTTGCTTCTTGAACAACAATCTAATTACCGATTCCGTGATCCGCGAGTAAAGTTCCGATCTGGACACGAAAGCGCAGGATCCAAACAACCCCATCCCCGACAGACGCGTACGCGATTGATACATACAACCAACAGCAGCAAAATCCTGATGAGGAACGGAGAGGTTTAGGGCAAAGCACGTACCTCGCGGCCCGGCAGCTCGTGGCCGAACGTGGCGTTGGAGCGGATGGCGAGGTGGACGTCATCTGCTTGGAGCGACGCCCTGCCGGCGTGATCGGCGTAGACCAGCGCGTCGCCGAGCACGTCGCCGGTGTACCGGTGGGCGAGCCTCATGAACTGGTGGACCACCGCCGGCTCGTAATCCCCTTCCTCAAGCCCCACCGAACGCAAGATCTCCTTCACGACACGCGCGTCCCGTGGCTCGTCGCCGGCGTCCGCCGCCGCCGCAGGAGGAGGGGTCCGTCCGACTCCGCTGTCCATTAGGGTAAGGGCGCAGATTTGCGGTGTGTCGGGCAACTCTTCGCGGGAGAGGCAAAATAGAATTTGGGTTTAAGTAAAAGGATGTAGTGACGCCGTACAATTGGCATCATTTCAGCCGTGTTCACAACAACGACGCTTTGGCCGAGTGGTTAAGGCGTGTGCCTGCTAAGTACATGGGGTTTCCCCGCGAGAGTTCGAATCTCTCAGGCGTCGTTTATTTTTTATTTTTCCTGCAAGCAAACAAGCTCCACAACAATTATTTTAGCTGCTTAGGCAATCAAGCTCCACAAATATTTGCTTTGCTTCAAGGAAGAAAGAAAAGATTATGAACAATAATACTTTTTTTTGCTGCTTAGGCAATCAAGTTCCACAACATTTGCTTTGCTCAAGGAAGAAAGAAAAAATTATGAACAATAATACTTTTTTTTTGCTGCTTAGGCAATCAAGCTCCACAACATTAGCTTTGCTCAAGGAAGATATAAAAAGATTATGAACAATGATAACGTTCTCACAAATGAGCACTTTGAACAATCAGGTATTGTTAGACACAAAGAAGGCGACATATGCGTATATTGACGATTTCATGTGTAAATTGACAGTTCCATGTCTTAAGCAAATGTATTATTTTTTTTGCAAAATCTTAAGCAAATGTATTGAGTATTTGTACCTACTAATACATTTCTTTTTTACTTTACTCGAAAAAACACAAAATGAAAACA
>NC_041382.1:135594354-135614446 GCF_002162155.2 Triticum dicoccoides | reverse complement strand
GGGGGGGGGGGTATTTATATTTTCACTGTTTTTTACGTAAACACAATAGTCTAACTGCTTGAGGAGTCTAAACAAATGTAAAACGGGTGGGAGAAACATGATTTTTGTGCTTGGTTTGCGGCAACACTAATGCCAATGTTTTCATTTACGAACTAGCAGGTGCATGTTTTGCATTAAGAAGAGAGTTGGAAAGTTGTCCTTTACAGAGTCGTTATCAATCATCACGGCTAGGGACCTCATCAACTAAGAGAACATCGACTTACATATTCGCTCCGTTCCATAATATAAGAACGTTAGCTTGAAAAACATTCTTATATTATGAAAACATCATATACACCCTACAATATAACTGCCTCCTGGAACAAACAAGTATTAACTCCGGCTCTCTCCGCTACCACAATAGTAGTGGAGCTGGTAGGAGCTAGGGTTCTACCGGATCTAGGCCAGAGATTGTAGGGGAAGGAGGGAGTTGGGCGCGGGTGAGCACGCGGCCGTCGGCGGCTAGGCGCCGTCGTGCGCGTGGAGGAGGAGGCGGCGGTGAGAGGAGGCGGCTAGGGTTTAGGGTTCCGGCTCCTCTGGAAACCAGGCAATAGAATTGTCTTATTGCTTAATCTGAAAAAGAGTCTTACAACTTGTTTATATAACCACGAAAATAAGATAACTTGTGGGCTAAACCCCTAGCTAAACCTGCCTGGTGGGCCTCCTACGAGTATAAGTTACCCCGGTCATAACAGGAGCTAACCCTCTCAGAAAGTTCTAGCATTTCTCTCTTTCCATAGGTGCACATTGTCGTTAGCAATCCAATCTTGTCGCCCTCCCCTGTAGCTGAGACCACCATCGTGCGATAGTCGTCGTTGTATGTGCAATCCTTACCATTGATCCATTAGAGACAATAAACTTTTGCCACACCTCTTTTGCGAAAGGATATTGCAGCGTAATAGCTCAAGTGCAGCTAAACTGAATATATCCCATCCATGTCATGTCTCTCCCACACGTTTTACATTTGTTTAGACTCGTCTTTTGTTACATGGAGGCCAATTCATGAACAAGAACAGAATAGTTGCTTACACCTCTCTCTATTAGCATGATTTGAGTTGACCTTGCTCTCTGCCTCTTTCCACCAAACATCAAAAGCCAAGAAACAGTCGACATATAAACACATATCTCTAATTTGTGAGAACAACAGGGCGCTGATTTGTACTACGACATAGGCGACTCTTATTGGGGGAGGCAAACGAACAGTTTGGGTTTGAGTGAAATATGGGTCATATCCAGTACAAATAGGACTATTTCACAAGTCTACACAACAACGACACTTTGGCCGAGTGGTTAAGGCGTGTGCCTGCTAAGTACATGGGGTTTCCCCGCGAGAGTTCGAATCTCTCAGGTGTCGTTTATTTTTTCATTTCTGCATCTTTAAACAGCCGAGCCCCACGCACACATTTCCGTTGAGCACTATATTTTTCACAAATGCAAACGTCAAAGCCAATGTCTGAAGTATAGGACTGAAAACTTATTATAGCCTTTTTGTATATATTTTTTCCCTTTCACTTGTGATTTTGCATCATCAGCAGTAAAGCACCCAGTCTTTTCGTTGTCTAGCTCGCTGGAAAAAACTATTTTCACAAATTTGCACTCCATAGCCAACCTCTCAGGTGTCGTTTATTTTTTTCATTTCTGCATCTTTAAACAGCCGAGCCCCACGCACACATTTCCGTTGAGCACTATATTTTTCACAAATGCAAACGTCAAAGCCAATGTCTGAAGTATAGGACTGAAAACTTATTATAGCCTTTTTGTATATATTTTTTCCCTTTCACTTGTGATTTTGCATCATCAGCAGTAAAGCACCCAGTCTTTTCGTTGTCTAGCTCGCTGGAAAAAACTATTTTCACAAATTTGCACTCCATAGCCAATGTCTGAATTAGAAGAGAACACAAATCACTTATCACAGCCTTTCTATTCTTTTTCTTTTTCACTTCTCATTTTGCATCTTAAGCAGTCAAGCACACCGAGCAAAAAAAATATTCACATGTAATTGCAAATTCATAGCCAATATCTGAACAAGTAGAGAACTGAAATCACTTATCCTAACCATGTTCTATTTTCTCGATAGGTGTTCTAAAACTAAGAACAATTCCCGAGCTTGAACTCTGTATCACGTACGTACTATTTACAGGTTAACTTCTTTTGTTCTACTTGAACAAAGTTATCAACAAATATACACCAAATGCTACAACATCTGTTATGATTGTGTCAGTGCGGTCACCTAAACTTCAGACGATTTAGCTGAGCTGTCATATATGTATTCACAAGATCTGCTGGTCTACGGCTGTCAAGACTGCGAAACCGCGAGACGGTGATCAGACATTTGGTTGAGCTCCCTCATGTAGCCTCCTGATTTGCAAGGAGTTGAAGGGATCAGCTCCAGCACGTCGCCCATCTTCAGCTCCTGGTGCAGGTTGTGCACAGCATGACTGTTGAGCCTTAGGCTCAACTGCATGTCGTAGCTAGAAGCCCTCTTCAGTAGGTCCAGTATTTTCGAATTTTGTGGGAGTTCTTGCACTGACATCTGAAGAAAACAAACATAAAAAATTCAGTTCTGCTGCTCTTCCAAATTAACACATTGCAACTTTAATTAATCAGAAAGCACTAGCACAAAATATTATGAGGGTTCTTAACCTTTTCATTCTCCAGAAGTATTACTAGGATTGGTCCAGTGTGGTCACATTGTTTTGAATAGGAAAAAGGACAGCCATCAGAGTCAGAAGGGAAAGTGCATGTTGCCCTTGGGGAAGAACCAAGTCCAGGAGGCGAAGGGTGATCTGTGTGCAGAGTTTCACACTGCCATGTAACAACACATCTAACCCATTCAACCATTTCAGGCAGAGATGAAGAGCAGTTACGTACGCCTTCCTTGTACCTCCAATGTGCAGCGATTCCAAACTCTGCCTGCAAGTGCATGTCCGCAGTACGAATTTGGATCTCTAATGGGAGTGTTTCTTCACTGAGAACAACCGTGTGCAGCGATTGGTACCTACAAGTTAAGAAGCATCAAGTTAGCACCGTGACATACATTTTTTTCTGCATAGCATAGCAATATTTTGCATGGTCGTACCCATTAGATTTGGGGCTGCTGACATAGTCTTTAAACTTCCCAGGAATTCTAGGCCACAAGTGATGGACAACTTCTAATGTGGTGAAGCAATCAGCTTTATTCTCGAGTATCACACGCACTCCATGTACATCATAGATTTCATCCATGTCCAGTTTTTTCCTGTAATAAAAAAGCAATCACATTAGCATGTTTAGTGGCATATGTCTCTCCGGCTAGCAAGGTTACTTTAAAGGCCATGTTGAAGTCAGTGCAGGAATTACCTATTTTAGATAATGATTCATTTGACTTCATTAACACAGCTAAAATGAAAGGCAAATCATTTGAAAAAAAAAAATCTAGTAAATACACCATAATGGAAACATGACGCACGAGTTTACCTTGTCATCTTGCTGTAGATGCTGTATATGCTCTTGTGCCTCCCTGATATGGAACGATAGGATAGCCCTCTCACCTGAAGGGCCTGTTCCAATCGCCTTATTGCAGCTGCAATCATATCTCTGTTGTAAAACTCATGAAGGTTGGATGACAGTTCCTCATATTGCTCTGGGTAAAGATGCTTGAAACACAGATTTTCAAGCTGCTCCTTCCAGTTCAAGATCCCCAATTGATTCGCCAATGGAGCAAATATCTCCAGCGTTTCCTTTGCAAAGCACTGCTGTTTGATCTTGGGCAATGAATCCAACGTCCTCATATTGTGTAGCCTATCAGCAAGTTTGATAAGCACTGCTCTCGCATCCTCCATTGCAAGGAAGACTGTACGCAATCTGTCAGCTTCATCAGTTCTGCTCGCTGTATCGTTTCTACGAGCCAGTTTGCTCAAATGACTTAGATTAGAAACCTGTCAAATATTCGACACAACTAAGTCAAGTCATTCCACAATGTCCTCAAACGGCCAAAGCACCCTTGTTGCCAAAAAATGGTGATATATTGCAGGTGTAATATTGATAAAGATGACCGACAAGGCGACAACGTGTAGCAGAACAAACAACAGCCTTTCCCAAGTTCCAAATAATAAACGCAATGTCATGAAAGAAGACACATAAAATCACCAAAAGGTGTGTCTGCTTTGATCTGGTAAACAGCCAGGAAGAAATTCTAAAGTATAACAAAGCACAAGTCAATCCTAGGAGATGCCTACAGCCTACTTTAATAGAGGTGATGTTAACTTAATACCTAACTTAGATAAGCATAAGATTTGTATTTGTTCTAGAAGCCCTATCAATAACATAACAATCAATTATGGTCTGTCAGTCATAATCGTAAAAATATATTTTAGCAAGGTAGCCAAACTAGCAACATCCAGTTCTCCATATGACGAAAAAGACAACACCGAGAAAGATGAAAATAAAAGGGGGGCCCACGCAGAGACATAACCATATAACTAATCAATTGTGAGTATGACCTGGTCCTTCCCCTAGAAAACAATGGCCTGATCCTGGACACAGGCACAGCTTAAGTCATACTCAGAAAATTATCTGTATATGCCGGTACGAATAATCTACCAGTGAAGAAGCTCTGAATTGCTACATAACGGTGTAGCAGCAATTGCACCTTACTTTGGTTCGTTTCAGAAAATAATACTGCCACACCAAGCGAGCTTTAACAGAGAAAAACAGTTCTCCTAATTAGACATATCAGTGAGCCTGCTCGTCACATCCTAATGTCAGTTATATCCAGTACAGTAACTAAATACG
The DNA here is from genome assembly GCF_002162155.2 of Triticum dicoccoides. Taxonomy (NCBI): domain Eukaryota; kingdom Viridiplantae; phylum Streptophyta; class Magnoliopsida; order Poales; family Poaceae; genus Triticum; species Triticum dicoccoides. The sequence goes on along the minus strand of NC_041382.1, from coordinate 135,609,634 downwards.
GAGTAGATCCGAATTCTTACCCCCTTCACGAGGTCCGCAACGCCAGCACCGAATTGCTCGGAGATGGAGCCGTAATCCAGGCCTGCGTCGTCCACCGTGTCGTGCAACAGCCCCGCCGCGATAACCGGAGGGCCTGCGCCGAGCTCCGCGAGCAGCGCCGCCGTCTCCACGCAGTGCTGCAGGTAAGGGTCGCCGCTCGCGCGCATCTGCAGAAACCACCAAAACGCCCAGCCGAGGAACGTGGCCCGGTCACTTCAAACGTCCGACAAGCCACGCCGAAACGATGAGCAGAAAGAGAGCGAGAGGGGCGCTGTCAAGCACCTGGCCGCGGTGGGCCGCCTCGGCCGCGTAGTAGGCCTTTCTCACGAGCTCTTCGCGGAAGATGGCGTGCCGCGACTGCGCGCCGGCGAGCAGGGCCGCCGCGGCTGCGGAAGAAGCGGCGCCGACTTCCTCGAACCCCGCCACGGCGGCGCGGGCTCGCCTCGCGGACGGCGGGCTTCGCGCCTCCCCTTGGTCGGAAGCGCACGCGAAGGAGAGGGAGGGCGGGGTCCGGCACCGGGTCACCCGCAGCTCGCCGGCGGCGGAGGCCGGGGCGCGGGGGAGGAGGTCCAGCGCGGCGGGGGGCTGCGGCGCCGAGAGGCGGTGGTGGGGGCGGCACTTGACGGAGCAGGCGACCGCCGCCGGCATGGCTCCTGGTGGTGGTGCTGGCTGGCTCGGTGAGTTGGAGTTCGGCGGAGGGGACGGTCGAAGAGGGGGGAGTGGGGAGGTGGAGATTGGAGAAAGAGGCGTGGAAGGGAGCTCTAGTTGGGACGTTGGGCTCTTCGCGCGTGCTGGCGTGGTTATGACTAGTAAGCCTACTCGTGGGAACTGGGAAGATGGTGGTCGTTTTTATTTTAGACCTCAAGTCGCCAAATCATTTGGGTTGGCTTGGCTTGCTAATTTTCGAACGAGGAGGTGTGTTTTCTTTCCGAGAGCACGAGTAAACTATGTGCCGTAGTTTTAGTTTTATAGAAGGCACATGATAAAACACAAGAATCAAACTCTCACCACATGCCGATGAGAGGCAAACACCACAGAAACCCCAACACAAAAGTATCTGTGCTAAATTGACCAACAAAAGCAGCCGCGTCTCAACTAACCTTGGTCACCTCTAAAGAGCAACAACTTCAAACAAACTCTCATTGCCAACGCATCAACTAGTGTGTGGCATTAACCATCCTTGATTGCCTAAAAGAGTTGGCAGGTGGGTGGCGAGACTCGAACAGCCCCAAGAAAGTCATCATCTTGGAATCACCCGCGACGGTGTACATAGTACCTTTAGGTCCTGACGAACAATTCAGAACAACGGTGAGTACCACAGGAAAGCAAACTAGGACCTCCAAGTCGTGTCTCCAAAAGCAATTATCCCAACAGAAGAGCGACATCGAGGACGCTGCTATCATCGATCCGGATCCGAACCTAGGCTTTTGCCCGAAGACAACCAATCAAGAGAGAGAGAGAGAGAGAGAGAGAGAGAGAGAGAGAGAGAGAGAGGTGCCGACACACCACAACGCTGCCTCCAAGGAGGGGAAATGACACCCACGAGGGGCTGTCACGGGTGGCACCAGCCAAAGACGGGCAGGACTTCCATCCGAATTATCGCAAACCTACATCCCTGCCCATCGGAATGAGGTACATCATCATTAGACATGATACTTTATACAATATTAGACATGTAATGTTCATAAGCATGTGAAATTGTGTAGTTCAAAGTCATATTCATTTCCTCTTGCTTCAGGGCTCCACCGAACGTAATTACCTAACATGATTCACTCGTCCTTACATGTCGCGACGAACTCTGAAGCCCTAGCCGCCACCGGCGTTACGCTCTCGCTCCTGCCAAAGTCCGTCAACGAGCAAAACCCATGTGGCGTCTGCAGTGCCAGAATGGTCTGTCCACATGGAGTTCATGCGACAGGGTTGGCCGGATGCGGCAGATTAGGGTTGGTGGCAGCGGTTGATATGTGTTCGAGCAACGGCAATTCTCAACCAGGGACGCTTACAGGTGATGCTACATGCACCGATGGCATACAGGGATCCTAGATGGCGGTTGGCTTGACCTCTGGCTCATATTTGGCGTACAGCTACATAGGCGTCTTGGTTTTGATTTAGCTTGATTTTAGAATTCTCCGTGTTAGTCGAGGCCGCGAGGCGACGACGTTGCCCGGTTTACAAATATTGGCCTGCATATCCTATCCATGTTCCATCGGTGCACTCGGTGCCCGTAGAGGGCACATGAAGGTGTGTCTGTCCATCCGAGGATTTAAATCTTCGTTTTAATGTTTTCTATAAGGGCATGTAAGATACTCTTATCTTAAACCCGTCACGTAATCTATAAAAAATTACATGGCATTAGTCTTTTTTTTGATAGCTAAATATTTCTAAATACATGGTGAGGGGTGACAGATATTATTGCTAAGAGATTATATCCTAATTAAGAAAAAATACAGCCTTTTTCTTATTATCTCTCGTTAAGCTCAGCAATTTATTATACTACCTATCACTTCTACTGTACAGAAAATTCTGAATTCCGCCACCCAACAACCGTGAGACGTGTTCCTTCTGTCCACGTACCACGGGAGTGATTTGCATCAACGTGAGGGTGTCTTGTGCTTAAACGTGCAGCTTCCTCCATGTCACGGAGGGCCGCAAACGACGGGGCGCACGCATGTCAAACGGAGGCTTCCTTGTGCGTGTGGACGAGGGATCGCTTGCCGGTTGGGCAAAGCAGGCATTGGCGGCACGGACCAACAGCTGATGCGTTTGTTCTACTCACCGTCTCGTGTCACGGCGCCAATGTTTCTTTCGAACCGATGGCAACGGGCCGGAGAAATGACCCATCGAGTCAGTTTGTCAACCAACTGATACTGATGGATGTTTGAGTGCCTCCGATGCAACCCCGGCCGGGAGCGATGGTATATAGGGCTGCAAGAAAAGCTCGTGGCTCATGAGCCGCTCGAGATCGATTTGTTTTTTGGCTCGATTCGAGAACGACTCGAAAATAAATGATTTAAGTTTGAACACTTTATGCAGCTTGACCAAGAAACGAGTCGATCTTGAACCAATATTGGCTCGCTTGATTTGAGCTCTATAACTCGACATAATATCATTATGTTAAATGATCATGCCATATATTAAACGAAAATAAGATAATTTGTTATCACATATGATGTCCATGATTTTTGTCCATTTTATTTACCAGCAAACATGGAAGCATATGCACCTTCGTTTTTGTTATCATATAAGTGCACAAAAGATTTAGGCCTAATTATGGTAGGTGATCGACTATGTGTTAAATATCCTATTGTGTTTGGCAAAAGTTTTCAGCATATGCACCTTCATTTCTTGTTTTTCGTCCATGAAGACCACCATCTATCGCTAGTTCACCCAAGAGAGAAGATGAGCTCTCCCTAGCACGACGAAATGGGGGTACAAAGTTGTGTCATGTTGTGTCCTTATCTCGTTAGAATAATCGCCATAAATTTATAATTTTTACGGTCTCATTTAGCTCAAAACTAGCTCGAGATCGACTCGAGATCGTTACAAGTTGAACATGAATCATGTTCTACAGCTCGATCTTGAGCTTCACTTAGTTTGAGCTCGCTCAAAATTTATATGAGTTGAGCCGAGCCAAGTCCAACTCACTTGAACTCGACTCGTTTGCAGCCCTAGTGGTATACTAGAGGGCACTAGAGGGCACGGGAGTCAGTTGTGCACAACAGATTCAGGCGACGTGCGTGGGCAAACAAATTACGGGAGCGGCAAATGCATCAACACCATTGTAGTGATATGATACTTCCGACGCAATACAAAAGCGATGGTTCCATTCAAAATACCAAATCTATACAACTTTGCAACCGCAATTTTTGAAAAACATAACGAGGGACTATTTGATTGACAGGATTCTAAAAACAGACAGGAAATACTATAGAAATTTCCTTCAAAGAGGTTTGAGCAATTCCATAGGATTTTCGGTCGTTTGATTGCATCACAGGAAAATCAAAGTTTTCCTTCAACGAGATTTGAGTGGATGCTAGAAATCTATGTAAGTAGTTCAAATAAATCCTGTGAATCAAAGGAGCTCTAAAGATCGATCAGGCAATTGCAGCTAAGCTGTACAGACAAGCAAACACATCAAACATGATCACACACACGATAAGATGAACATGTAGCAGCAAATGAATATCCATACACAGAATAGCACGATTGGATAGCTTCACCTGCTTTGCAAGTACTCCCTCTGTAAACTAATATAAGAGCGTTTAGATCACCTGCTTCAAAGTTTCTTAAAGCCAGGGTGAAGCATCGTCCAGATACAGGCGAGTATATGGGAGAACAGATGTATGACTGCATGAACCTGAACATTCATAGTAGTCTATAAACATCTTTCTGAAACTAGCAGAAACATAATCTTGTACTAATGCACTCTGGGAAATACAGTAACAAATGCTAGATCATACAAAGCTCGACAGGTAGAACAGCTGCTACGCATCAGGTGCCACAGCAAGCAAAAAAATCAAACACCCATAAAGAAAACAAACCTCATTCTAGCAAATACGAAGTAGACAGATGGCATCAAAGGAAGATTTCTCAAAGAACATGTAGCCACTTCAGCTTAGATGCAAATGGATATCAATACTTCACACAATGGCACAACAATTACAGCACAATAGCTTACTCCAGGTGTTTATTTAACTCATGAGGTGGCACTAAACTAGTCAAGTAAATTTAGAAGGAAGATGCAATCCAAAACTAAAGTACCTGCTAGGAATTCCAAAGACAAACTACTGCATCATGTTAACTATGAGTATGTCTACAAACAACCTCCTACAGACATCAAGTTCAATGTCATCAAGCAAGCAAATCATTGGCATACAATTCAAAGTTCACTATGACTACAAGAAATAGAATCCTGAAGTAATACACTATGACAAGGTTAACAAAGAGAAAACAAAGCATAACATAGTGCAAATCAAAATCATACAGTTCACATGTCACATGACAAGCACAAGCAGGCATAGAATCATACAGTTCACATGACTAGCAGGCATAGAATCATAAAGTTAAGATGACTAGCAGGCATAGAATCTTATGGTGATGCACCATAGCAAATAACAGTATATGCATTAGGGATTGATAACGATTAACACAGATCAAACGAAACATAAATAGGAGCACAGATATGGATAACTCGTCTGATATAAACTGGCATAACATAGCGCAAAATTCTCATAAGATGTTGGTTTACCACACAGGAACCAGGATAACAAACTAACGATGTCTTGTTCAACACAAATTGCTGGTACGGGAAACAACTAATAGTTCAGATATAATAGATCTCAAGGCACGGTCGCGAACAGAACCCTAGGCAACGAGCACGACAGCGCCGCCGGCGGCCTTGATCTTCTTCTCTGCGATCTTGGAGATGAGCTTGGCCTTGACGACGATGGGCTTCTCCGGCAGCATCCCCTTGCCGAGCACCTTGAAGTAGCCGAACTGCGAGACGTCGACCACGGGGGCCTTGTCGCCGCCGGCCTCGGCCGCCTTCTCGGACGGCACCATGGACCAGAGCCTCTCGACGTTGACCGTCGGGGTGTAGAACCTGTTGCTGAGCTTGTGGAAGTAGCGCATACCGACCTTGCCGAAGTAGCCGGGATGGTACTTGTCGAAGAGGATGCGGTGGTGGTGCATGCCTCCGGCGTTACCGCGGCCTCCGGGATGCTTGCGGTGCTTGCCCACACGCCCGTGCCCGGCGGACACGTGGCCGCGCTTCTTCCGGTTCTTCTTGAAGCGGGTCGTCATCGCCGCCGCTCGCTCGCCGCCGCCGCGGGCTTACCTTGGAGGAGAGGGGTCGGGGCGGGTGGGGTGGAGGCGGAGGTGTGTGGGAGGGAACCCTTGCGGGAGGGAATGGAAGGACTTATAAGGCTGACGCGTGGGGCGTCGACCGTCGGATGGGGGATTGGGTGGTTTGGGACGTTGGATGTAGGTTCCTAGGGTTTTGCTTTGGTGCGGCCGAGAGGAGGTGGGCTATCTATGGGCTGGGCCTGGCTTCGGTTGAGGCTTCATCTTTCCACTTTGTGTGATAGGCTGGACTGATGGCCCGTCCCCTGGGTCTCTGGGCTTTTGGCCCAATTTATAGCGAGACGTGTTTGGCATTGTCTCGTTGCTCCCTAAAAAAAACATTGCCTCGTTGCTCGCCTTAAAAAGACAGTGTCTCGTTGCGAAAGTTTTCTTGCGTTTGAGTCGTAGAAGTGGGACACTGGTCAGCTGTCACGACGGAAGAACAGCTAGTCCTTTTTTTTAGCATCACTACAGACACAAGCGTTCATATACATGCGCATACACTCACTTCTATAAACACGCACACATACCCTACCCTTATGAGCATCTTTGAGAGACTGAGCCGACATATCATCTTAAGATTTACGAAGTCATCGTAGGCGCTTCGTCGTAGACGGGAACGTCTTCTCTCACTGAAAGCGCATCGCCGGAAATCCTGAAATAAATCCAGGAATAATGCGAGCACCAGGATTTGAATCCTGCTGGGTTGGGAATATCACTGTCCACCTAACCAACTCAACCACGTTGATTCGTAGAACAGCTAGTCTATTGATGGGTGTGGGTTTGCGATGTGATGGCATATTGTGATCGCATAGAACAGGAAATAGAAAAAAATTGACCATGTTAACTGGTGAATGTTTGCGAGAGGGTGACATATACAAATGATTTTGTGGCAGTTTTAGTTGTGAGAAAGTGGTTGGGTGGTGACATTTTTCTCATGACATGTCAGTTTTTTTTTTTGAGCATCAGTACAGACACAAGCGCTCATATACACGCGCATACACTCACCCCTATGAACGCACACACGTACACCCTATCCCTATGAGCACCTCCGAGAGACTGAGCCGGCATATCATCTTGAGATTTACGAAGTCACCGTAGGCGCTTCGTCGTCGACGGGAACGTCTCCTCCCACTGAAAGCGCATCGCCGGAAATCCTGAAATAAATTCAGGAATAATGCGAGCATCAGGATTTGAACCCTGATGGGTTGGGGATACCACTGTCCACCTAACCAACTCAACCACAGGTTGATTCGCATGTCAGTTTCTTTCTGAGAAGGCAATTTTCGTTTAAAAACTGTCATCATTTTATCTCTTATCATAACTAAAAATGTAAAACGGTAAAAGTAAAGGAAAATAAACTAACAATTTTATAAGAGCTTGTATTAATTGATATTGGACCCGAAGTCATAGGTTTACTAGTGGCATCTCTCTCGAAAGCAGGTAGTGATATGGTAGACAAATTGGTGTTTGATAATTGACATAAAAGTAATAATTGATAACCATGATCATTCATGGCATAATCTCGTGTAGTCTGTGATAAATAGACTGTTAATCCAACTGTATCTACCATTATTTCTCCGCTCCAAGATCGCTCACTAGTACATCGAGCTGCTATACAAACAGTTTTTAACCCCTTTCCATAAGGGCATTTTAAAACGTCACCTTGCCGGTGTGGGCGATAGGGGTCCTTCCTACATGGCCCAGAAACCGTCGGGGATGGGGATTAGAAATGCATACGTTTTCCAGAACAAAGCATATGTGATGCCCGCATCTATCCCAAATGCGATTCATCACACAACTGTTGGTGATATATCAAATATCTCAAACACTCCATCCATGCTACTCGTGTGTGCTGGCATTACCATTGCACATGCTATTCTATGGTGCAATGTTTATGGCGTTCACCCCATCACAAACAGTTCATGATTGCCAAGCGTGTATGATAAGGAGACTATCACACACATTCATTTCTCCTGAACCATATGTGATCTATAATAAGAAGATTACCTATTCATCATACGAGTGTCAGATAGGATTACAAAATGTCGAACCGTCGTACCAGTGTCGTACAAGATAACTATCGCACACGCTGTTATGTGGTGCAACGTGTACGTTCCCTACGACATCCGAAACGGTTCATGATTGTAAACCGTGTATGATAAGGCGACTATCACAAACATTTAGTTTGCTCGCATCGTTTGTGATATTGTCTGGCATCACACATGTTTTGTAAACGGCAATTGTGTGCATGGTCGCACACGTTTCCTCGCTGCAAACCATGTCGGATTATGATGTATATCATAAACGTTTGTGCTTTACAGACCGTGTGCACCGTAACGACCTACATAGTATATGTTGACCCTAATTAAATCGCTGCTATTTAAAATTGTACCAAATTTGAATTTGAAAATTGAATATAACTTTATTCATGTCCATCAGGTTAAACAACCAATGTATTATTCAATTCGCAGATACATATATTCAAGAATTACATAAGCACCAAATAAAGAATGATGAACCAGAGTTGTATACTTGTACTATTAAACACGGTAAAGAAAGATGCAAAAAACATTCTGGTTGATGAACAAGGTGAAGCGGAATGCCCGTATTGTGCTCTCCTCCATGCAGAAGGCACGCACGACTCTAGTCCACCCCCTCATGATGGTCGACCACCCATTCTTCACCGTCTTCATGACGCATGAGGACATCTAGATAGTCATTGTGTTCTGATAGAAATACTTTAACCTTTTCATGTCCACCAATCATATAGTTTGAGAGGTAATCTTGAGCGCATGCGTCTACAGCTGAATGAAAAAGGCTCTATAGAAGCTGAATTTCAGTTTGTAACTTCATATGACAGATTATTCGGAAGTCACTGTATCAAGCCGCTATATGACTTCTCGGTGGCTGATCCATTCGCGGAAATAATGCATGAAACAGATTTTGAAGAAGATGATTTTGTTTTGTCGAAATAGTTTGAACCTTGTAATCTTTAAATTTGGGCCTTGTAATGCTGAAAATTTGAACCTTGCAATATTTATGATATTTGTTATATAATGTAATTAGATGTTTAATTTGGTTTTGCAATCATGTCATGTTATAAGTATATATGTTGTTTTTCTGTAGACAGAGCATAGATGTTGTGCAGACAAAGCATATCACATCGCACACGGACCACACTAGGAAACCCGTCGGTGATGAATTCATCAATCGCTGATAATTGTATACCGGCAAGTATTTGCCCACAACACACACAGATTATTCCATCACAAACAGCTCGGATGGATCAGCTGTATCCCACGTATCGCACACGCAACTCTAATATGAATCGTGCTTGATGTCTCCGTCATACGTCCATTTTGCATCATGTTTACCTACTGTTATTTATAATTTTTTAATGCATAATAATGATTTTTGGAGTAATTCTAATGTCTTTTCTCTTATAATATGCAAGGTACACACAAAGAGGGAGAATTCCGGCAGCTGGAAATGTGGACCTGGAAAAGCTACGTCAGGCCACCTATTCTGCACAACTCCAAACAAGATGAAACTTCACGAGGATTTTTTATGGAATGAATAAGAAATACTGGAGCAAATAACCACCGGAGGGGGGCACCTGGTGAGCACAAGATGATAGGGCGTGCCTGGCCCCAGGCGCGCCCTGGTGGGTTGTGCTCAGCCCGGCCCACCTCTGGTGCCCATCTTCTGGTATATAAGTCATTTTGACCTAGAAAAAATAAGGAGAGGACTTTTGGGACGGAGCGCCGCCGTCTCGAGGCGAAACTTGGGCAGGAGCACTTTTGCCCTCCGGTGGAGCAATTCCGCCGGGGGAACTTCCCTCCCGGAGGGAGAAATCATCGTCATCATCATCACCAACAACTCTCCATCTTGGGGAGGGCAATCTCCATCAACATTTTCAACAACACCATCTCCTCTCAAACCCTAGTTCATCTCTTGTGTTCAATCTTTGTACCGGAACTATAGATTGGTGCTTGTGGGTGACTAGTAGTGTTGATTACATCTTGTAGTTGATTACTATATGGTTTATTTGGTGGAAGATTATATGTTCAGATCCAATATGCTATTTAATACCCCTCTGATCTTGAGAATGAATATCATTTGTGAGTAGTTACTTTTGTTCTTGAGGTCACGGGAGAAATCGTGTTGCAAGTAATCATGTGAACTTGATATGTGTTCGATATTTTGATAGTATGTATGTTCTTATTCCCTTAGTGGTGTCATGTGAACGTCGATTACATGACACTTCACCATATTTGGGCCTATGGGAATGCATTGTGGAGTAGTTATTAGATGATGGGTTGCGAGAGTAACAAAAGCTTAAACCCTAGTTTACGCACTATTCCGTAAGGGACCGATTGGATCCAAAAGTTCAATGCTATGGTTAGAATTTATTCTTAATACTTTTCTCGTAGTTGTGGATGCTTGCGAGGGGGTTAATCATAAGTAGGAGGTTTGTTCAAGTAAGAACAGCACCTAAGCACTGTTCCACCGACATATCAAATTATCAAAGTAGTGGACACGAATCGGACCAACATGATGAAAGTGACTAAATGAAATTCCCGTGTACCCTCAAGAACGCTTTGCTTATTATCAGAGACCGTTTTGGCCTGCCCTTTGCCTCAAAAGGATTGGGCTATCTTGCTGCACTTTTGTTACTACTATTGTTACTTACTCGTTACAAATTATCTTGCTATCAAACTACTCTGTTAGTTACAATTTCAGCACTTGCAGATATTACCTTGCTGAAAACCACTTGTCATTTCCTTCTGCTCCTCGTTGGGTTCGACACTCTTACTTATCGAAAGAGCTACAATTGATCCCATATACTTATGGGTCGTCAAGGCTATTTTTCTGGCACCGTTGCCGGGGAGCAATAGCGTGGGGTGAATATTCTCATGTGTGCTTGTTTGCTTTATCACTAAGTAGTTTTTTTCCTGTTCTAAGCTGTTCTCTATCTTTAGTTATGGATACGGGACACGAAACACCAAAAAAATTAGTGGTACTTACTACTCATGGAGATGGGGAACCTCCTAAAACCCTCGATGCTCGTTATGTGAAAAATATTATGCACTATTTTGACAATCCTGGGAAAACCCCATTCAACTTGATGATGGGAGTAACGTTGGATCAACATGAATACTTTAGGGATTACCGCTTGACACAAAAAGGGAAACTTTTATGGGGTCAAATTCATATGTTGCATTGGTATGCTCAGGAGCTATGCTTAAGATATGATTATACTTGTTGCTCTAGGATGAAGGCTGCACACGACCACACCTTCCCTTTTCATGTGAATTTAATGATAATGAAACCTTGGCTTCTTATGCTAATAGTAGATATGATTACTATGATGTAGAACGAATAGAAGAATTTGTTGCTTTTAAGTGCGCTTATGAAATTGAATCTTTGTTTGAAAAGTTTGAAGATTTTGATGATTTAGTTTATAGACCTAAATTTTTTGCTATCCTTAAATATTGCTATGATAATTATAAATTTAATTACGATATTGATGTGTTTACTGAGAAAGTCTCCACTGTCCAAGAAGAGATTAATATTTTGCGGGAGTCTATGGAAGAAGAAATTGATGAAACTATGAGCTCATTGGATGAAAAAGATGATGAGGAGAGCGAAGAACAAAAGGAGGAAGAGCGGATTAGCTACCCGTGCCCACCTTCTAATGAGAGTAACTCTTCAACTCATACATTATTTAATTTCCTTTAATGCTTACCGAAGGATAAATGCTATGATAATTGCTATGATGCCATTGATTCATTTGAAATATCCCTTTTGATGAATTTGATGCTTTCTATGCTTGTGGCCAAGATGCCAATATGAATTATGCTTGTGGAGATGAACTTGCTATAGTTCCTTATGTCAAGAATGAAATTGTTGCTATTGCACCCACACATGATAGTCCTATTATCTTTTTGAATTCTCCAAACTACACTATATCGGGGAAGTTTGCAACATAAGTAGCTCTAGTATTGTCATCTTTGGTATGCAATCCATAAGTAGCTCTCATAATAGATTCATATGGCAACTTAATTTTCTTTCTAGGAAAGTGTTCCATGCCCTTCCTTAACGGAAATTGAAATCTAATGTTTCCTTCTTTCATATCTATAATTGCACCAATCATTCTAAGGAAAGGTCTACTAAGAATAATAGGACATGTAGGATTGCAATCTATATCAAGCACAATAAAATCTACGGGCACATAATTCCTATTTGCAACAATAAGAGCATCATTGATCCTTCCCATAGATTTTTTTAATAGTGGAATCCGCAAGATGCAAATTTAAAGAACAATCATCAAATTCACGGAAACCTAGCACATCACAAAAAATTTTGGAATCGTGGAAACACTAGCACCCAAATCATACAGAGCATGTCACTCATAATATTTAATTTTAATCTTAATAGTAGGTTCCCACTCATCATAAAGCTTTCTAGGGATAGAAACTTCCAACTCAAGTTTTTCTTCAAAAGAATTCATCATAGCATCAACGATATGTTTAGTAAAAGCTTTATTTTGATTATAAGCATGAGGAGAATTCAACATGGATTGCAACAAGGAAATACAATCTATCAAAGAACAATTATCATAATTAAAATCCTTGAAATCCAAAAGAGTGGGTTCATTGCTACTTAAAGTTTTGACCTCTCCAATCCCACTTTTATCAATTTTTGCATCAAGATCTATAAACTCTGAATCACTGGGATGCCTTCTAACTAAAGTTGACTCATCTCCAGTCCCATATTCATCAAGATTTATATTAGAAAACAAAGATTCAATAGGAGTCACATCAATCAATTTAAGACCTTCATCATTATTTTCACAAAACTCTGGTTTAGCGGCCATCTTATTCACCAAAGTGGTTTGTTTATCGGAAATTTGGCCTACTAAATTTTCGAGATGAGCAAATTGAGATTTAAGACCATAAAATTCTTTAGACATATCATCGAGCTCTTTATTCATATACTCCATCAAAGTTTTTTGCTCCTTAAGTTCGTTCCTAAAGAAACTATTATGCTCAAATTGTAAGGACATGAAGCTCCTTGCATTATTTTCAATTTCTTCCAACTTCCTATAGTAAGGATCAAAGTTCTTGCGTTGAGCCATAAAGGCAAACAAGCAATCTAACACATTAACAACCAAAAAGCAAACGAAAAGACGAACGGAAGAAGGGCGAATAAAAAGGAAAATCTTTTTGTATTTTTTTGAAAACGTTTTAGAAGTGGGGGAGAGGAAAACGAGAGGCAAATGGCAAATAATGTAATGCAAGAGATGAGAGTTTATGATGGGTACTTGGTAGGCTTGATGTAGATCTCCCCGGCAACGGTACCAGATATTCTTCCTGCTACTTCTTGAGCTTGCGTTGGTTTTTCCCTTCAACAGAAAAGGGTGATGCAGCAAAGTAGAGATAAGTGATGACCCACAAGTATAGGGGATCTATCGTAGTCCTTTCGATAAGTAAGAGTGTCGAACCCAACGAGGAGCAGAAGGAAATGACAAGCGGTTTTCAGCAAGGTATTCTCTGCAAGCATTGAAATTATCGGTAACAGATAGTTTTGTGATAAGATAAATTGTAACGGGTAACAAGTAAATAAAGTAAGTAAGGTGCATCAATGTGGCCCAATCCTTTTTGTAGCAAGGAAAAGCTTGGACAAACTCTTATATAAAGCAAAGTGCTCCCAAGGATGCATGGGAATTAGTGTCAAGCTAGTTTTCATCATGCTCATATGATTTGCGTTCGTTACTTTGATAATTTGATATGTGGGTGAACCGGTGCTTGGGTGCTGCCCTTCATTGGACAAGCCTCCCTCTTATGATTAACCCCTCTTGCAAGCATCCGCAGCTACAAAAGAAGTATTAAGGTAGACCTAACCATAGCATGAAACATATGGATCCAAATCGCCCCCTTACGAAGCAACCCATAAACTAGGGTTTAAGCTTCTGTCACTCTAGCAACCCATCATCTACTTATTACTTCCCAATGCCTTCCCCTAGGCCCAAATCATGGTGAAGTGGCATGTAGTCGACGTTCACATAACACCACTAGAGGAAAGACAACATACATCTCATCAAAATATCGAACGAATACACAATTCACATGATTACTTATAACAAGACCTCTCCCATGTCCTCGGGAACAAACGTAACTACTCACAAAGCATATTCATAATCAATATCAGAGGAGTATTAATTATCACTAAGGATCTGAAAATGTAATAATCCACCAGATAAACCAACTAACATCAACTACAAGGAGTAATCAACACTAGTAGCAACCCACGCGTACCAATCTGAGGTTTTGGGACCAAGATCGAATACAAGAGATGAACTAGGGTTTGAGAGGAGATGGTGCTGGTGAAGATGTTGACGGATATTGACCCCCTCTCGATGAGAGGATCTATGGTGATGACGATGGCAATGATTTCCCCCACCCGGAGGGATGTTTCCCCGGCAGAATAGCTCCACCGGAGCCCTAGATTGGTTCTGCCCAGGTTCCGCCTCGAGACGCCGGCGTTTCACCCCGAAAGCTTCCTTCTGATTTTTTTCCAAGTCAAGCCAAAGATGGGCACCGGAGGCCTGCCAGGGGGCCCACAAGGTCGGGGGCGCGCCCTCCACCCTTGTGGCTGGCTGGTGGTCCTCCTCTGGTACTTTCTTTGCCTAATATTTTTTATATATTCCAAAAACATGCTCTGTGAAGTTTTAGGACTTTTGGAGTTGTATAGAATAGGTCTCTAATATTTGCTCCTTTTCCAGCCTAGAATTCCAGCTACCGTCATTCTCCCTCTTCATGTAAATCTTGTAAAATAAGAGAGAATAGGCATAAGTATTGTGATATAATATGTAATAATAGCCCATAATGCGATAAATATCAATATAAAAGCATGATGCAAAATGGACGTATCAACTCCCCTAAGCTTAGACCTCGCTTGTTCTCAAGCGAAAGCCGATATCGATAAATATGTCCACATGTTTAGAGATAGAGGTGTCAATAAAATAAAATACAGACATGAGGGCATCATGATTATCTTTAGAACAACGACATTTAATGCCATATAATTTCTTATGCTAAAGTAACAATTCATTCACAAGATAAATTATGAATCGAAAACTTCATTGAAAACTAACAAACTATGATCTCAGTCATTGAAGCAATTGCAATTTATCACAACATCGGAAAGAGTCAATATAATAGCTTTTCAGCAAGTCCACATACTCAACTATCATTCTATCTTTCACAATTGTTAACACTCATGCCATACTTATGGGTACAAAGCTTCAATCGGACACAAAGAAAGATAGGGGCTTATAGTTTTGCCTTCCAACCTTTTACCTCAAGGGTAATGTAAACAATAATACTTTATG
>NC_041382.1:135552868-135594131 GCF_002162155.2 Triticum dicoccoides | reverse complement strand
AAAAAGTATAAAAAGGAAAGGTGATGATCACCATGACTCTTGTATAAGGGTAGAAGATGAAAGTAAAAGATAGGCCCTTCGCAGAGGGAAGCAGAGGTTGCCATGCGCTTTTATGGTTGGATGTATAAAATCTTAGTGCAATAGAACGTCACTTTGTATTGCCGCTTTTGATAAGGACCTTTATTATGCAGTTTGTCGCTTTTATTTCTTCCATATCACAAGTTCGTATAAAGCTTATTTTCTTCACATTAATAAATCATACATATTTAAAGAGCAATTTTTATTGCTTGCACCAATGACAACTTACTTGAAGGATCTTACTCAATCCATAGGTAGGTATGGTGGACTCTCATGGCAAAACTGGGTTTAGGGATGTTTGGAAGCACAAGTAGTATCTCTACTTGGTGCAAAGAATTTGGCTAGCATGAGAGGGAAAGGCAAGCTCAACATGTTGTATGATCCATGACAGTATAACTTCTATTCGGATATAAGAAAACATAACTCATTATGTTGTCTTCCTTGTCCAACATCAACTTTTTAGCATGTCATATTTTAATGAGTGCTCACAATTACAAAAGATGTCCAAGATAGTATATTTATATGTGAAGCCTCTCTTTGTTTATTACTTCCTATTAATTGCAACAATGACCAAAACTATGTTTGTCAACTCTCAACAAGTTTTATTCATCATACTCTTTATATGTGAAGTCATTACTCTCCATAAGATCAATATATGATCTTTTTATTTAATTCCCTCAAGATAATAGCAAGAAAACAAATCCCTTATCTCAAAACTACTAGATCATACTAAAACTTTATTCTACTAGATCAAGATATAACCAAAAGGATCGAACTAAGAAAAGCGATAAAGATAAAGATGTGATGGTGGTACGATACCGGGGCACTCCCCCAAGCTTGGAAGTTGCCAAGGGGAGTGCCCATACCCATGTATTTAGATCTCTCTCTTCGGAGGTGGTGATGATGGAGTTATTAATGAAGTAGGCTTGTCATCCATCTTCCAAGGCATAGGCTCAGCATCATAGAAAGATGAACGAGTCTACGGGATCCTCAAATCTGCAGGCAAACTCATCCTCTTAAATCTGTATTCATACTCATAGTTTTGGTTTTGCAGGTCATAGATCTAGGCTTGGAGGTGCTCGATTTTCTCGTTAAGCTTGAAGTTGGTCTCCCCAATGTTCTTGGCATCCAGCTTGTGATTGTTGGTGAACTCCGCGATCATCATGTGATTGGCGTTGAGTCCACGCTCCACCATCCCTTGACACTTGGAAACTTGCTACTCCATTGCTTCGAGTCTTGTCTCCACGCTTCCGGTCTTCTTCGGCCCCTCAAAATCGCGGATGTGCAGCACCCCCTCATGCATCTCAATGGCTTGAGGGTGTCGCAACGCCTCCACAAGGTAGGGGTTGATGACCTTATCAAAAAAACCTGTCCTTGGGGGTGCTTGGAGATGTCATGGTGATCTAGATGTGTCAGGAAAAACAGCTCGAAACAAAAACAGGAGATATTGTCGTGGTACGGTGGTCAAAACCTTCGGGAGATTATATAATGAATTTTTACCGACCAAAAGAAGTATCGTGCAAGAAAACAGAGTCCGGAGGGCACACAAGGTGGCCACGAGGTCGGGGGCGCGCCCAGGGGGTAGGGCGCGCCCTCCACCCTTGTGGTGGCCTTGTGTCTCTTTCGGACTACTTTTAATTTTCCTAATTTTTTAAGTATTCCAAAACGGAGAAAATTTATCATTGGAAACGTTTTGGAGTCGGTTTACTTACCATACCACATACCTATTCCTTTTCGGAGTCTGAAACATTCTGGAAAGTGTTCCTTATGTACTCCTTCGGGGTTATGGCATCAATTATATTGGTCTCAACATTTATGGGAGTACCTGAGATATAATGTTTGAGTCTTTGACCGTTTACCGCCTTCGGCATTATTAACTTTTATGGCACCGAAACGACAAACCTCCTCGATAATGTCTTCCCATTTAGAGAGGAGATTTCTTGCAAAAAATCTTAAACGAGAGTTATATAGCAAAATGATAACCCACAAGTATAGGGGATCACAACAGTTTTTGAGGGTAGAGTATTCAACCCAAATTTATAGATTCGACACAAGGGGAGCCAAAGAATATTTGAAGGTATTAGCAGCTGAGTTGTCAATTCAACCACACCTGGAGATTAATTATCTGCAGCAAAGTGATCAGTAGCAAAGCAGTTTGATAGTTTTGATGATAGTAGCAGCAGTAACGGTAACGGTAATAGTGATGGCAATAGTTTTGTAGCAAGTGTAACAGTAACAATAGCAGTAGTAAGTTAGCAATGACAATACATGAAAAGTTCGTAGGCATTGGGTCGGTGACTTATTGGATGATATTCATCATGAGACAGTTATAACCTAGGGCGATATGGCACTAGCTCCAGTTCATCGATATAATGTAGGCATGTATTCCGTAAATAGTCATACATGCTTTATTAAAAGAACTTGCATGACATCTTTTGTCCTACCCTCCCGTGGCAGCGGGGTCCATATTGGAAACTAAGGGATATTAAGGCCTCCTTTTAATAGAGAACCGGAACAAAGCATTAACACATAGTGAATACATGAACTCCTCAAACTACAGTCATCACCGGGAGTGGGCCCGGTTGTTGTCACTCTGGGGTTGCCAGATCATAACACGTAGTAGGTGACTATAACTTGTAAGATCGGATCTAGAACATGGATATAATGATGATAACATAAACGGTTCAGATCTGAAATCATGGCACCTGGGCCCAAAGTGTCAAGCATAGTGGATACTAGGGATCAAGCCCTAACAAAACTAACTCGATTACATGATGAATCTCATCCAACTCCTCGCCGACCAGCGAGCCTACAAAGGAATTACTCACTCCTGGCGGGGAGCATCATGGATTTGGCAATGGAGAAGGGTTGGTGATGACGAAGAATGAAGACCCCCCTCTCCGTAGCCCCAAACGGACTCCAGATCTGCCCTCCCGAGGAAGAGCAGGGCTTGGCGGCGGCTCCGTCTTGTGGATCGCGATAATTCTTTCTCCCTGATTTTTTTTCTTCCAAAAATAGGAATTTATAGCGTTGGTTTCAGGGTCAGCGGGGCCACCAGGTGGGGACAACCCACCTGGGCGCGCCAGGAGAGGGGGGCGCGCCCTGGTGGGTTGTGCCCACCCAGGGGCCCCTCTTCGGTAGGTCTTGGCTCCAGAAATTCTTATATATTATATAAAAATTCCTCGCAAAATTTCGTTCCATTCCGAGAACTTTATTTCTGCACAAAAACAACACCATGGTAGTTCTGCTGAAAACAGTGTCAATCCAGGGTTAGTTTCATTCAAATCATGTAAATTAGAGTCCAAAACAAGAGGAAAAGCGTTAGGAAAAGTAGATACATTGGAGACGTATCAACTCCCTGAAGCTTAAGCCTTTGCTTGTCCTCAAGCAATTCAGTTGATAAATTGAAAGTGAAAAAGAAAAACTTTTACGAACTCTTTTGCTCTTGTTTGCATAAATAAGCTTAAACAGCACCCAGGTTTTCAGCCAACATTATAACTAACCATGTCGACAATAATGCCTAAAGATTATAATGACTCGTATCAATGACATAATAAGCTAGCGAGCAATAATAAGATATCTCAAACAACAACACGTTGTCAAAACAACCATGATATAATATGACAATAGTGGTATCTCGCTAGCCCTTTCTGAGACCGCAAAACATAAATGTAGAGCACCTCCGAAGTTCAAGCAGCGACTAAACATTATAATTCATGGTAGAAAAGATCCAGTCATGATGCACCCAACATTAGCTATACACAATGCATAAATCATGACAACTATGTGAAGGAAATATGCCCTAGAGGCAATAGTAAAGTCGTTATTTATATTTCCTTATATCATGATAAATGTTTATTATTCATGCTAGAATTGTATTAACCGGAAACTTAGTACATGTGTGAATACATAGACAAAACAAAGTCCCTAGTATGCCTCTACTTGACTAGCTCATTAATCAAAGATGGTTAAGTTTCCTAGCCATAGACATGTGTTATCATTTAATGAACGGGATCACATCATTAGAGAATGATGTTATGGACAAGACCCATCCGTTAGCTTAGCACTATGATCGTTTAGTTTATTGCTATTGCTTTCTTCATGACTTATACATGTTCCTCGGACTATGAGATTATGCAACTCCCGAATATCGGAGGAACACCTTGTGTGCTATCAAACGTCACAACATAACTGGGTGACTATAAAGATGCTCTACAGGTGTCTCCGATGGTGTTTGTTGAGTTGGCATAGATCAAGATTAGGATTTGTCACTCCGTGTATCGGAGAGGTATCTCTGGGCCCTCTCGGTAATGCACATCACTATAAGCCTTGCAAGCAATGTGATTAATGAGTTAGTTACGGGATGTAGCATTACGGAACAAGTAAAGAGACTTGCCGGTAACGAGATTGAACTAGGTATGATGATACCGACGATTGAATCTCGGGCAAGTAACATACCGATGACAAAGGGAACAACGTATGTTGTTATGCGGTTTGACCGATAAAGATCTTCATAGAATATGTAGGAACCAATATGATCATCCAGGTTCCGCTATTGGTTATTGACTGGAGATGAGTCTCAGCCATGTCTACATGGTTCTTGAACCCGTAGGGTCCGCACGCTTAACGTTCGGTGACGATCGGTATTATGAGTTTATGTGTTTTGATGTACCGAAGGTAGTTCAGAATCTCAGATGTGATCATGGACATGATGAGGAGTCTCAAAATGGTCGAGACATAAAGATTGATATATTGGACGACTATATTCGGACACCGAAAGCGTTCCGGGTGATTTCGGAGAAAACCGGAGTGCTGGAGGGTTACCAGAACCCCCCCCCCCTCGGGAAAGATTGTGCCTACATGGGCCATAGGGAAGAGGGGAGGCAGCCCACAAGGGGCAGCCGCGCCCCCTCCCTATAGGGAGTCCGAATTGGACTAGGGAGGGGGGCGCCCCCCCTTTCCTTCTCCTCTTCCTCTCCTTTCCTTCTTTCCCCTTCTCCTACTAGTAGGACTAGGAAAGGAGGAATCCTACTCCTGCTAGGAGGAGGATTCCTCCTCCCTTGGCGCGCCACTAGGGCCGACCGGCCTCCCTCTTGCTCCTTTATATACGGGGGCAGGGGCACCCTAGAACATGCAAGTTGATTGCTTTTAGCCGTGTGCGGTGCCCCCTCCACCATAATCCACCTTGGTCATATCATCGTAGTGCTTAGGCGAAGCCCTGCGCCAGTAGCTTCATCATCACCGTCATCACACCGTCGTGCTGACGAAGCTCTCCCTTGACACTCAGCTGGATCCAGAGTTCGTGGGACGTCACCCAGCCGAACGTTTGCAGATTGCGGAGGTGTTGTACTTTTGGTACTAGGATTGGTCGGATCATGAAGACGTACGACTACATCAACCGCGTTGTCATAACGCTTCCGCTTATGGTCTACGAGGGTACGTGGACAACACTCTTCCCTTCTTGTTGCTATGCATCACCATGATAGATCTTGCGCGTGCGTAGGATTTTTTTTGAAATTATTGCCTTCCCCAACAGTGGCATCCGAGCCAGGTCTATGCGTAGATGTTATATGCACGAGTATAACACAAAGGAGTTGTGGGCATGGGTATATACATATTGCTTGTCGTCACTAGTTGATTCTTGATTTAGCGGTATTGTTGGATGAAGCGTCTCAGACCGACATTACGCATACGCTTACGCGAGACTGGTTCTACCGACGTGCTTCACACACAGGTGGCTGGTGGGTGTTAGTTTCTCCAACTTTAGTTGAATCGGATTCAATGAACAGGGTTCTTTCTGAAGATCAGAAAGCAATCACTATACCGCATTGTGGTTTTTGATGCGTAGGTAAGAATGGTTCTTGCTCAGCCCGTAGCAGCCATGTAAAATTTGCAACAACAAAGTAGAGGACGCCTAACTTGTTTTTGCAGGGCATGTTGTGATGTGATATGGTCAAGACATGATGCTAAATTTTATTGTATGAGATGATCATGTTTTGTAACACAGTTATCGGCAACTGGCAGGAGCCATATGGTTGTCGCTTTATTGTATGAAATGCAATCGCCATGTAATTGCTTTACTTTATCACTAAGCGGTAGCGAGAGTCGTAGAAGCAATAGTTGGCGAGACGACAACGATGCTTCGATGGAGATCAAGGTGTCAAGCCGGTGACAATGGTGATCATGACGGTGCTTTGGAGATGAAGATCAAAGGCACAAGATGATGATGGCCATATCATATCACTTATATTGATTGCATGTGATGTTTATACTTTATGCATCTTATTTTGCTTAGTTCGGCGGTAGCATTATAAGATGATCTCTCACTAAATTTTAAGGTATAAGTGTTCTCCCTGAGTATGCACCGTTGCTACAGTTCGTCGTGTCGAGACACCATGTGATGATCGGGTGTGATAAGCTCTACGTTCACATACAACGGGTGCAAGCTAGTTTTGCACACGCAGAACACTCGGGTTAAACTTGATGAGCCTAGAATATGCAGATATGGCCTCGGAACACTGAGACAGAAAGGTCGAACGTGAATCATATAGTAGATATGATCAACATAGTGATGTTCACCATTGAAAACTACTCCATCTCACGTGATGATCGGACATGGTTTAGTTGATATGGATCACGTGATCCCTTAGGTGATTAGAGGGATGTCTATCTAAGTGGGAGTTCTTAAGTAATTTTATTAATTGAACTTTAATTTATCATGAACTTAGTACCTGATAGTATTTTGCATGTCTATGTTGTTGTAGATAGATGGCCCGTGCTGTTGTTCCGTTGAATTTTAATGCGTTCCTAGAGAAAGCTAAGTTGAAAGATGATGGTAGCAACTACACAGACTGGGTCCGTAACTTGAGTATTATCCTCATTGTTGCACAGAAGAATTGCATCCTGGAAGCACCGTTAGGTGACAAACCCGCTGCAGGAGCAACGCCAGATGTTGTGAACACATGGCAAAGCAAAGCTGATGACTACTCGATAGTTCAGTGTGCCATGCTTTACGGCTTAGAACCGGGACTTCAACGACGTTTTGAATGTCATGGAGCATATGAGATGTTCCAGGAGTTGAAGTTAATATTTCAAGCAAATGCCTGGATTGAGAGATATGAAGTCTCCAATAAGTTCTATAGCTGCAAAATGGAGGAGAATAGTTCTGTCAGTGAACATATACTCAGAATGTCTGGGTACCACAACCACTTGACTCAGCTGGGAGTTAATCTTCCTGATGATAGTGTCATTGACAGAGTTCTTCAATCACTGCCACCAAGCTACAAGAGCTTCGTGTAATATGCAAGGGACGGATAAGACGATTCCTGAGCTCTTCGCAATGCTAAAGGCTGCAGAGGTAGAAATCAAGAAGGAGCATCAAGTGTTGACGGTCAACAAGACCACTAGTTTCAAGAAAAAGGGTAATGTGAAGAAGGGGAACTTCAAGAAGAAGAACAAGCCAGTTGCTGCTCAAGTGAATAAGCCCAAGTCTGGACCTAAGCCTGAAACTGAGTGCTTCTACTGCAAAGGGACTGGTCACTAGAAGCGGAACTGCCCCAAGTATTTGGCGGAGAAGAAGGATGGCAAAGTGAAAGGTATATTTGATATACATGTTATTGATGTGTACCTTACTAATGCTCGCAGTAGTGCCTGGGTATTTGATATTAGTTCAGTTGCTAACATTTGCAACTTGAAATAGGGACTACGAATTAAGCAAAGATTGGCTAAGGACGAGGTTACGATGCGCATGGAAATGGTTCCAAAGTCGATGTGATCGCCGTCGGCACGCTACCTCTACATCTACCTTCGGGATTAGTTTTAGACCTAAATAATTGTTATTTGGTGCCAGCGTTGAGCATGAACATTATATCTGGATCTTGTTTGATGCGAGATGATTATTCATTTAAATCAGAGAATAATGGTTGTTCTATTTATATGAGTAATATCTTTTATGGTCATGCACCCTTGGTAAGTGGTCTATTTTTACTAAATCTGGATAGTAGTGATACACATGTTCATAGTATTGAAGCCAAAAGATGCAGAGTTGATAATGATAGTTCAACTTATTTGTGGCACTGCCGTTTGGGTCATATTGGTGTAAAGCGCATGAAGAAACTCCATTCTGATGGACTTCTGGAATCACTTGATTATGAATCACTTGGTACTTGCGAACCATGCCTCATGGGCAAGATGACTAAAACTCCATTCTCCAGAACAATGGAGCGAGCAACAGAGTTATTGGAAATCATACATACTGATGTATGTGGTCCAATGAACATTGAGGCTCATGGCGGATATCGTTATTTTCTCACCTTCACAGATGATTTGAGCTGATATGGGTATATCTACTTGATGAAACATAAGTCTGAAACATTTGAAAAGTTCAAAGAATTTCAGAGTGAAGTGGAAAATCATCGTAACAAGAAAATTAAGTTTCTATGATCTGACCGTGGAGGTGAATATTTGATTTATGAGTTTGGTCTTCATTTGATATAATGCGGAATAGTTTCACAACTGAAAGGATCGATATGGTTGACTAGAGGGGGGGGGGTGAATAGGCAACTAACAATTTTTAACTTTTCTTTACCAAATTAAACTTTGCATCAAAGTAGGTTGTCTAGATATGCAACTAGGTGAGCAACCTATATGATGCAACAACAACGAACATACACGCAAGCAAGAGAAGTAACACTAATGAGCTTGCACAAGTAAAGGTAAGAGATAACCAAGAGTGGACCCGGTGAAGACGAGGATGTGTTACCGAAGTTCCTTCCTTTTGAGGGGAAGTACGTCTCCGTTAGAGCGGTGTGGAGGCACAATGCTCCCCAAGAAGCCACTAGGGCCACCGTATTCTCCTCACGCCCTCACACAATGCGAGATGCCGTGCTTACACTATTGGCGCCCTTGGAGGCGGCAACCGGACCTTTACAAACAAGGTTGGGGCAATCTCCACAACTTAATCGGAGGCTCCCAACAATACCACGAAGCTTCACCACAATGTACTATGGCTCCGTGGTGACCTCAACCGTCTAGGGTGCTCAAACACCCAAGAGTAACAAGATTCGCTAGGGATAGGTGGGGGAATCAAATATCTCTTGGTGGAAGTGTAGATCGGGGCCTTCTCAACCACTCTCGAGCAAATCAACAAGTTTGATTGGCTAGAGAGAGAGATCGGGCGAAAATGGAGCTTGGAGCATTAATGGAGCTTGAGGGGGAAGAGGTGGGTCAACGGGGAAGAAGGGGACCCCCTTTTATAGTGGGGGTAACAATCCAACCGTTACCCCACTAAACAGCCCCGCAGAGGGCGGTACTACCGCAGAGGGCAGTGGTACTACCGCTGGACCCAGCGGTACTACCGCTCCCCCTACGGTACTACCGCCCAGCAGAGAGGACTAGAAGACAGATGATGGACTGGCCTAGCGCGGTACTGCCGGACGGGCTTAGCGCGGTATTGCCGTGGTGACAGGGCGGTACTATCGCTCTGGAGTGGTACTACTGCACCTACAACCGATGCAGGTGCCGCTCAACCCGACACGAGAAATGCCCCCTCGAGTCGAGGCGGTAGTGGCCCGGTACCGCAGCGGTACTGCCGCTGAGGACCACAGGCGGTACTACTGCTGGGGCTAAAGATAGCTCAATCTGCAGGGTAAAAGACCTCCAACGACGCGGGAAGGCCCAGAGGGTGTGAAACAAAAGTGTACGTGATGATTCCACCCTAGCCAAACCAAAGCGGACCCCCTCTTGATAGTACGGTGACTCCTAAGAAACTATTCCACCAACAAGAAACCAAAGAGCTATACTGTCTTGAAAAACACTCCGAGGGGAGAGAAAACGTCTCGAGCCAAAGGATGAATTTCTGAAACGCTCAACGCACAAGGTTAGTCCGCAAATATGTTGTCATCAATCACCAAAACTACATCGAGAGAGATATGCCTTAACAATCTCCCCCTTTTTGGTGGATTGATGACAACCAGGGATTTGCACAGGGAAAAGACATAAAAGTAAGGATACTTAGAACTACAAAATATAGACGGGCTCTCCCTGAATGTGTGCACCTAGTTAGTAGTGCCTTTGGAATGCAAGACACACACATTCGGATCAGCACTCCCTCTATATTTTATAGTCCAAAAATTCTAAGCACAGGATATAAGAGAGCAGGGTATAAAACAGGATAAGCATGCAACTCATAAGATACTACAGTACTGAATAGACATAGATAATAAGGTAACGAGGGTAGCATATGTCTCACATGATATGACTAGAACTTAGGTCTCACTGGCACCAAACCAAACCAAATAAAGACAACGAGAAACACACAAGACACCACAAACCACAAAGACACACTCGCAACACGGCAACAACACAAATCCCTAAACTCTCCCCCCCTTTGGCATCGAGACACCAAAAGGGCAAAGAGCGTTGCTATGGCTCCAGGTGATGGCAAGATGAGGATCTCGAACACCACATCTCAGCGTGATTGTCTGCACCTCCCTCGTCGGTCGGAAACTGCTCGGCGTCTGAATCGGTCCAAGGGCAATGCTGGTGAATCCATTCCTCCTCTTCAGTGATCTGCCCCTCAGAACCGATGGCAATGGTCGCACCCAGGTGACGCATGAGCTCCTTGTGATGCACCCTGGCCTGCTTCTCAGCCACATGAGTCATGTACTGACCATGAGACTCCATGCAGAAAAGCTTCTTCATCTTGCGTTTAAGCTTCTTTGCCCAAGAAGGTTCTGCACTAGAGGGCCCAAAGTCCTCCTCGTGATCATCGGCCGCAGCCCCACCCTCGGTCTCCATGTCAGCAACAGTAGATGGACCCCCGGTTTAGGCGCTGGGGTGCCCCAATTGTCCTTCTTCCTCAGACGCTTGATCTCATGAGACACCAATTCTCCAGTTTCCAACATCACTCTGGGATAGACACGTGCCCAGGACTTCTCAATGAGCCTCATGATGAATGGACCATATATCGGGCACTTGCGCTCAGAAACGACAGAGAGAAGTTCAGACCACATAACATGAGAAATGTCTAGGCTCTCTCCAGTGTTTGCTTCCTTCTCATGCTGGCAGAAAAGAAGGATGTCCACGAGATAGGAGTGGACCATATCTAGATTCCCGATGCGAGGGAAGAGAGTCTCACAGAAGACACGATGAAGGATGTCCAGATAGGCAGACATCTCATAGGTTTCCTTCTTAGTCACTGGGTGAACCTTCACAGTACAGTAGGGCCAAAGGGCTTGCTTGTGAGTGGATGTAGCATTGCGGTG
Organism: Triticum dicoccoides; assembly: GCF_002162155.2. Taxonomy (NCBI): domain Eukaryota; kingdom Viridiplantae; phylum Streptophyta; class Magnoliopsida; order Poales; family Poaceae; genus Triticum; species Triticum dicoccoides. The sequence goes on along the minus strand of NC_041382.1, from coordinate 135,582,789 downwards.
AGGGCGGAAGCCGACTGGAGTCTCAAGCCCGTGATCTTCCACCCCAAGTAACTCCATGAAAGCCTGCCACTTGACAGAAAGCAACTTGCCATTGGTCATCCAAGTCAGAGTCCTGTCGGCATCAGTTCCAAGATGAACGGTAGCAAAGAATTGAGCCACCAAATCTGCATCAAAATCCTTGTTGAACTGCATGATCCTGAGAATGTTCAGCTGAGAACACATCTGAAGGGCTTCGCCAAAGTACTCAGGGTCCTTCTCCATAGCATCCGTGTCGATGGAGCGTACATCAACATAGAGATTCTTCTTGGCCTTGATCACATCAAAATAGATGGCAAACTAAAAGCGGTTCCAGAACGGGCGGTTGACCAAAGTGGGATCTTGGTCTTCCCCATAGGGGTCGCGGCGATGCTTTGCCCAAAACTCCTTGGCTGTCATCTTAGTCACAGTCTTTCCCTTTGGCTTGTTGGCGGATCTCTTCGACTGCTGAGGTGGTGGTGGAGCACTTGAGGTTGCGCCTGCTGGCGGCGGTTGAGTACTAGAGGAACCACCTGCTGACTCAGAAGTGCGGTAGCGCTTTGACGTTGCACGACCGGGGTTGACACGGTGAACCTGCTGCTCAGGATGATCATCACCTGGAACCAAACACACGACCAGAAGAAACACACGAAAGAAAGAGCATAAGCCACCAAGCAAAACAACAAGGATCAAAGCATGGTAGGAAAAAGATGGAACTGGGCATACAACGGTAGTACCGCGACCAACCAGCGGCAGTACCGCCCCAGCGGTAGTACCGCTTGAGCGGTAGTACCGCTCGAGGTGAGCGGTAGTACCGCGCCAGATGGGGAACGGCGGTTCTTCACTACCGTGGTCAGATCCTGCACTACCGGAGATGCCAAATTAAAAAAAAGCCTACCAAATTTCAATCCATAGAGCCTAGAAGCCATCTCCATCCTACTCAAGCCTTGCCATAGCCAAAAGACAAGAAGAACAATGCCTATTGCCCCTAAAAACTAGATGCAGATCTAGGCAAAGAGAGAACGAGAACAGGGGCAATACCGGCATCCATGGTAAGATGATGAGGTGGGGATCGACTCCACCGGAGGAAATGGAGAGGGACGACACGAAAACGGCGGCCGGCTGGACCCCTCCTACGACGAGAGGTTGCAGGAGCAACGAAGAAGACGAGTGGGGGCGAATGGGTATGGGGGAGAAGCAACTCCCCCTGCCCCGACTTAACCCCCCAGTCGCCCGCCCCGCAACGGTAGTACCGCTGGGTGGGAGGTAGTACCGCTTGACGCTTGTCAGCGGTAGTACCGCTCACGCAGCGGCAGTACCGCTCTGCCGCAAAAAGATCCGACCAAACCGGGCAGAACACACGAGCGGCAACCAAGACAAAACAAAAAGACACACACACACAAAACCGACAAGAAGAAAGAATATACACACCTCTCCAAGAGAGGACGGTGGCCGAGGTCACCTATGTTTGAGTTTAGAGGTATGGCGCCGCGAAGATTTTAACCTTGGGCCCATGACCAACACTCATCTTTGAAGCACAAGTACCATAAAGAAATGGCTAGTGTGAAAGAGTTTGGTTAGTTTATGCATTATGGGGGGAGGGAAAGTTCATTGAGAGAACAACACTCCCCCTATGTCCATGCCTACACCTAAACTAGACAACAAGTTGAGTGAGGTGGGGTGTGCAAGGGTTCAAGTCACATTGCTCGAATCAATGATATTTAGCTCATGCCTTAACTCGCGAAATCTTGCTTAATCCAAAGGCTTCGTGAAGATATCTGCAAGGTTATCATGAGTGTTGACATAGTTGAGCTCGATCTCCCCTCACCTAATGTGATCCCGGATGAAGTGATACCTAATCTCAATATGCTTTGTCTTGAAGTGTTGCACCGGGTTGAGGGAAATCTTGATGGCACTTTCATTGTCACACCAAAGAGGCACTTTGTCACAAGTGACACCATAATCCTTTAAAGTTTGCCTCATCCATAAAAGTTGTGCACAACAACTACCGGCAGCCACATACTCCGCTTCCGTGGACGAGAGAGACACACAACTTTGATTCTTAGAAGACCAACTTACCAAAGAGCAACCAAGAAATTGGCACCCTCCGGAAGTGGACTTCCTATCCACTTGGTCTTCCGCCCAATCTGAGTCCGAATAACCTACAAGCTTGAAATTTGCTCCTCTTGGGTACCATAAGCCAAAGTTTGGGGGTATGAGCCACATGTAGAAAGATTCGTTTGACCGCCACATAGTGACTTTCCTTAGGTGCGGCTTGAAACCGTGCACAAATTCCCACACTCAACATGATATCCGGTCTAGATGCACAAAGGTAAAGCAAGGAGCCAATCATGGAGTGATATACCTTTTGATCCACCGCTTTACCATTGGGATCAATGTCAAGTTGGCACTTGGTGGGCATGGGAGTGGACGCCGGCTTGACATCACTTAGCTTGAATCTCTTAAGCATGTCTTGAGTGTATTTGGCTTGGTTGATGAAAGTTCCTTCTCTCCTTTGCTTCACTTCGAACCCGAGAAAGAACTTCAACTCTCCCATGGAAGACATCTCGAACTTTGAGGTCATGAGAGTGGCAAATTCCTCATTGAAAGCTTTGCTAGGGGAACCAAAGATAATATCATCAACATATAATTGGCACACAAACAACTCCCCTTTGACCTTCTTAGTAAAAAGAGTGGGGTCGATTAGCCCAACTTTAAAACCACGGTCTTGTAACAACTCGGTAAGGTGGTCATACCACGCGTGTGGGGCTTGTTTAAGGCCATAGAGTGCCTTATCGAGTTGATACACATGATTGGGAAAGTAGGGATCCTCGAACCCGGGGGGTTGCTTGACATAAACCAACTCATTAATAGGACCATTAATAAAAGCACTCTTCACATCCATTTGTTGTAACTTAAAGTTATGATGAGAAGCATATGCAATCAACATGCGAATGGATTCAAGACGAGCAACAGGAGCAAAGGTTTCACCGTAGTCGATACCCTCGACTTGGGAATAGCCTTGTGCTACCAAACGAGCCTTGTTGCGAATGATAATCCCATGAGCATCTTGCTTGTTCTTAAATATCCACTTGGTTCCAATGACATTGTGGTTCACCATCGATCTTGGCACCAATCTCCACACTTTGTTGCACTCGAAGTTGTTGAGTTCTTCATGCATGGCATTGAGCCAATCCGGATCTTCGAGCGCCTCATAGACCTTGTGGGGTTTGACACAAGAGACAAACGCGTGATGTTCACAATAGTTTGCTAATTGTCTATGAGTGCTTACCCCCTTTATTAAGCTTCCAAGCACATTCATCATGAGATGATCCTTGGTGGAGAGCTTGGAAGCAACCTTGGCGGCACGACGCTCCAATTCCTCCTCGGGGGTGAGATGAGGAGTGGTCACTTGATCATCTTGAGCGTCGTCTTGAGCTTGTTCTTGATCTCGTGGAACTTGATCTTGAACTTGCTCGGAGGAGGGAGCTTAACCTTGGGCATCACTTGATGTTACAAAACCATCTTGAGATTGATCTTGCCCTTGTTCTTGTTCTTGAGGTTGAGGGCCCTCACTTTGTTCTTCGGAAGCGTGTGGGTCTTGGGTTGGTGAAGGTTCCACTTGAGTAGAACATTGTCCTTCTCCTTCGGCCACACGGGGTTCCTCAATGGGTAGGATATGACCAATACCCATTCTTCTTATGGCTTGGGGAGGAATTTCATCACCTACATCACAAGTACCACTTTGCTCCACTTGGGAGCAGTTATTCTCATCAAACTCCACGTTACACGTTTCCTCAATAAGTCCCGTGGACTTATTGAGAACACGGTAAGCATGAGAGTTTGTAGCATAACCAACAAATATGCCCTCATAAGCTCTAGCCTCAAATTTAGACAAACGGACACCTTTCTTGAGAATGAAACACTTACACCCGAACACCCGGAAGTACTTGAGGTTAGGCTTGTTACTGGTGAGTATCCCATATGGAGTCTTGTTCAAGCTTTTGTGGAGGTAGAGCCGATTAGATGCATGGCACGCGGTGTTGATGGCTTCGGCCCAAAAGTTGTAGGGAGACTTGAACTCCGCCATCATGGTCCTTGCCGCATCCATCAACGTCCGGTTCTTCCTCTCCGCTACACCATTTTGTTGAGGGGTATAAGATGCGGAATATTGATGCTTGATTCCCTCATCACTCAAAAACTCATCCAAGGTGTAGTTCTTGAACTCGGATCTGTTGTCACTTCTTATTGTCAAGATCTTTGCATTGTGTTGTCGTTGAGCTTCATTTGCAAAGTCGATGATGGTTTGTTGGGTCTCGCTCTTCCTCTTGAAGAAATATACCCAAGTGTATCTTGAATAGTCTTCTACAATCACCAAGCAATACTTTCTACCCCCAAGACTATCAAAGGATGGAGGTCCAAAGAGATCCAAGTGAAGGAGCTCCAAAGGCCTCTTCGAGTAGATGATAGTCGTGGGAGGGTGAGCCTTCTCATGTAGCTTTCCTTCGATGCAAGCACTGCAAGCACGATCTTTGGCAAAACTAACATTTGGTAGTCCACAGACATGGTCCCCCTTGAGAAGACTTTGCAAAGATCTCATATTGACATGGGCTAAACGGCGATGCCAAAGCCATCCCACGTCAACTTTAGCCATTAGGCATGTCGCGATCTTAGTGGGTCGCTTCGAAAAGTTAATCACATAGAGACCATTCTCGACATGCCCAACAAAGGCTACTTTAAGAGTCTTGCTCCACAAGAGGGCCACGGAATCAATATCAAAGAAAGTGGCAAAGCCCATGAGTGCTAGTTGACGAACGGAAAGTAAAATGTATGCAAGGGACTCAACAAGCATGACCTTCTCGATCGTAAGATCATGAGAAATGACAACTTTGCCGAGTCCCAATACCTTAGAAGACGAGGCATCACCCCACTCAACATTGGTGGGCATGGATGGAATCTTTTGCACGTCCACCACCAAGTCCTTGCTTCCGGTCATATGATTAGTAGCTCCACTATCAAGCAACCATGATCCCCCACCGGAAGCAAACACCTACAAGAGATCAATGCTTGGTTTTAGGTACCCATTTTGTAATGGGTCCTTTGATGTTAGTAACAAGGGTCTTAGGAACCCAAATAGACCATTCAATGCACTCATAAGGAGAACCAACAAATTTGGCATAAACATGCCCATCTCTAGCGCGACACAACACATAAGAAGGGTTAAAGTCGCCGACTTTATTGGGAAGGGGAGCGTTTCCCTTCTTGGCATCACTACCCTTCATGGAGTTTTTCTCCTTCTCCTTAGTATCACCCTTACCCTCCTTCACAAAGGTTTGCTTGAGAGGGGGAGGTCGTTTGGCCTTGTCATTCTTCTTCTCGTTCTTGGACTTGGGCACGTACCCGATCCCTTCCTTGGCCACAACTCCCTTTTGGTTGGTCAAGAGGTCGTTGAGGCTCTTCTCGCCTTGTATGCAAGACACAAGACCTTTCTCAAGTTGCACCTTTAGCTTAGCGTTCTCCTCAACAAGATGCACATGCTCACAACACGGGTTAGTAGCATTTACATTATCAATCAACATCATACGAGGAAAGGTGGCTTTCTCCTTGATTAGCTTCACTTGGAGTTGATCATGAGACTCTTTGAGGCTAGCATGAGCACCCTTCAAGACCTTGTGAGCCTTGTCAAGTAGATCAAACTCCTCCTTGAGTCTAGCAAGATCAACCCCAAGTTTGGCCTTCTCGGAGTTTAGCACACGAGAAACAACGAGAGCATGATCAAAATCTTTCTTTAACTTAGCATGATCATCGTTGTGTGACTCCTCAAGACCCAAACGAAGACCACGCTCTTCCTCAAGAGCATTGGAAAGATCCGAAATCTCATCGGCATAGTCACGACTATGCCCCTCCATCTTGGAGATGGTATCTTCATGAGACTCGATCACGTCATTGGCTTCACCATGTTGTTCCAAGAGAGCAACAAAATGCTTCTTGGATTTACCCTTGAGTTTACCCATAAAGGACTCAAACTCATTTTCCTCCACATTAGATCCCTCACATTCATCAATGCAATCCGTCAAGGAAGGATTATTAATGATGGTAGTTTTGATGTTGGGAGTTACCTTGTTGGTGGCTTTAGCCATGAGGCACTTGGCGGTGATGTTCTCATTGGGTGAGTCGAAGAGAGATATTCGTGGAGTTTTTGCAATGGCAACGGAGGCCATGGCAACTGACTCACCATCTTCATCATCATAATCATCCTCATGGTACTCTTCTTGAACCACCAATGCCTTGTGAGGGGTTTTCTTGATGAAGTTGCTCTTGTTGGGGAAAGACTTGGCTTTGTCCTTTTGAATGAGCTTGCCACCATTGTCTTCCCTTTTCTCATACGGGCACTCCACAACAAAATGATTCACATTGCCACAATTGTAGCAAGTCCTTACATGTTGCTTGCTCTTCGTGCCACTTGAGTTGTTCTTGTTGAAGTTTGGCCTTGAGTTTTTCTTACTCCAAAATTGCCTTGAAGCAAGTGCCATGTGTTCATGATAGGCATGCTTTGTATCTTCGGGGTTGCTTTCCTCTTCTTCCTCCTCTTCTTCTTCAACGCAAACCTTGGCCTTCAATGCAAGGTTGGGCTTCTTTGCCCTTTGAGAATGAAGCACCGCATTATCGGCGGTCTTGTCCAAGATGTTCATAGCCACAAACTCATCCAACACTTCACTTGAGGTCAAAGTGTGGAAGTCCGGCCTTTGACGAATGACAGAGGACATGGCCTTGTGGTAAGGCATCATTGCCTTGAGGAATTTGCGCTTGATCCAATTGTCATCCGTGTCCTTGCTCCCGTGATCTCGGAGTGAGACCGTGAGTTTGGTTACTCTCTGATAAAGCTCACGAGGTTCTTCATCTTCTTTCATTGCAAACTCATCGGCTTCATCTTGCACTACTTCATAGTTGGAGCGTTGAATGCTTGTGCTTCCCCGGTAGAGAGAGACAACACAAAGCCATGCATCTTTGGCCACGACGAAGGGCCGAAGATGAGGTAGATCTTCGGGTGGAATTGCATCTTGAATGATGAAGAGAGCATTCTCATTGAATTGATTATCCGTGGCTTCTCGAGGAGTGAAGTTGCTTGGATCATGCGGATGAAAACCTTCTTCAATGATTCTCCAAAGATTAGTGTTCACATGATTTAAATGACGCTTAAAGAGATAAACCCAAGAATCAAAGTCCTCATTTTTCACAATCTTATGGGGAGGACCGACATGATTCAAATGAGTGGAAGGAACCGGTCCACCATAAACAAGTGGTGGTTCCACATGAGCAAAGATGCCGGTGCCATTTTTACCACTAGAAGAAGGAGCCTTTTCACTACTAGCTTCCCCCTTGTCGGAGATAGCATCCGTCACCTTGTCAGTGGGATCACCCACTTTCAACGGTGCGGTGGATAGTTTAAGCCCTTCAATGAATTTAGTAAACATGCTTTCAACCTCGGTCATCATGGAGGTTTTCAATGTCTCCAAGGCCACATTGAACTCCTCACGAGAGACCGAGGTTCCCCCATTGCCCGTAGACGAGATCGGATTCACACTAGAGTGTTCCCACACCGTCTACGGTATCAACCATACTCTTCGGACGACAAAGTCCTTAGTAAAGAGACGAGGCTCTGATACCAATTGAAAGGATCGATATGGTTGACTAGGGGGGGTGAATAGGCAACTAACAATTTTTAGCTTTTCTTTACCAAATTAAACTTTGCATCAAAGTAGGTTGTCTAGATATGCAACTAGGTGAGCAACCTATATGATGCAACAACAACGAACATACATGCAAGAAAGAGAAGTAACACTAATGAGCTTGCACAAGTAAAGGTAAGAGATAACCAAGAGTGGACCCGGTGAAGACGAGGATGTGTTACCAAAGTTCCTTCCTTTTGAGGGGAAGTACGTCTTCGTTAGAGCGGTGTGGAGGCACAATGCTCCCCAAGAAGCCACTAGGGCCACCGTATTCTCCTCACGCCCTCACACAATGCGAGATGCCATGATTCCACTATTGGTGCCCTTGGAGGCGGCAACCGGACCTTTACAAACAAGGTTGGGGCAATCTCCACAACTTAATCGGAGGCTCCCAACAATACCACGAAGCTTCACCACAATGGACTATGGCTCCATGGTAACCTCAACCGTCTAGGGTTCTCAAACACCCAAGAGTAACAAGATCCACTAGGGATAGGTGGGGGAATCAAATATCTCTTGGTGGAAGTGTAGATCGGGGCCTTCTCAACCACTCTCGAGCAAATCAACAAGTTTGATTGGCTAGAGAGAGAGATCAGGCAAAAATGGAGCTTGGAGCATTAATGGAGCGGTGGATCAACGGGGAAGAAGGGGACCCCCTTTTATAGTGGGGGTAACAATCCAACCGTTACCCCACTAAACAGCCCCGCAGAGGGCGGTACTACCGCAGAGGGCAGCGGTACTACCGCTGGACCCAGCGGTACTACCACTCCCCCCTACGGTACTACCGCCCAGCAGAGAGGACTAGAAGACAGAGGAGGGACTGGCCTAGCGCGGTACTATCGGACGGGCTTAGCGCGGTACTGCCGTGGTGGCAGGGCGGTACTACCGCTCTGGAGCAGTACTATTGCACCTAGAACCGATGCAGGTGCCGCTCAACCCGACACGAGAAATGCCCCCCTCGAGTCGAGGCGGTAGTGGCCCGGTACCGCAGCGGTACTGCTGCTGAGGACCACAAGCGGTACTATCGCTGGGCACCGCGGTACTACCGCTGGGGCTAAAGACAGCTCAATCTGCAGGGTAAAAGACCTCCAACGACGCGGGAAGGCCCAGAGGGTGTGAAACGAAAGTGTACGTGATGATTCCACCCTAGCCAAACCAAAGCGGACCCCCTCTTGATAGTACAGTGACTCCTAAGAAACTAGTCCACCAACAAGAAACCAAAGAGCTCGGAGTTGGAATATACGCTTTGATAGTGTTATCAAAGCATATGGTTTTATACAGACTTTTGGAGAAGCCTGTATTTAGAAGAAAGTGAGTGGGAGCTCAGTAGCATTTCTGATATTATATGCAGATGACATATTGTTGATCGAAAATGATACTGGATTTCTGAATAACATAAAAGGATACTTGAATAAGAATTTCTCAATGAAAGACCTCGGTGAAGCTGCTTATATATTGGGCATCAAGATCTATAGAGATAGATCAAGACGCTTAATTGGACTTTCACAAAGCACATACCTTGGTAAAGTTTTGAAGAAGTTCAAAAAGGATCAAGCAAAGAAAGGGTTCTTGCCTGTGTTACTGATACTTCTCTAATGTATCTATAATTTTTTATTGTTCCATGCTATTATATATTCTGTTTTGGATGTTTAATGGGCTTTATTTTACACTTTTATATTAATTTTGGAACTAACCTATTAACCCAAGGCCCAGTGCAAATTGCTGTTTTTTTGCCTATTTCAGTGTTTCACAGAAAAGGAATATCAAACGGAGTCCAAACGGAATGAAACCTTCGGGGGCGTGATTTTTGGAACAAACGTGATCCAGAGGACTTGGAGTGGATGTCAAGAAACAACCGAGGAGGCCACGAGGTAGGGAGGCGCCTGCCCCCCTGGGCACCCTCCCCCTCGTGGCTCCACCGACCTACTTCTTCCTCCTATATATGTTCATATACCCCAAAAACATCCAGGAGCACCACGAAACCCTATTTCCACCGCCGCAACCTTCTGTACCCAAGAGATCCCATCTTGGGGCCTTTTTCGAAGCTCCGCCGGAGGGGGCATCGATCACGGAGGGCCTCTACATCAACTCCATGGCCCCTCCGATGATGCGTGAGTAGTTTACTTCAGACCTTCAGGTCCATAGCTATTAGCTAGATGGCTTCTTCTCTCTCTTTGTATCTCAATACAAAGTTCCCCTCGATCTTCTTGGAGATCTATTCGATGTAACTCTTTTTGTGGAGTGTTTGTCGGGATCCAATGAATTGTGGGTTTATGATCAAGTCTATCTATGAATAATATTTGATTCTTCTCTGAAATCTTTTATGTATGATTGGTTATCTTTGCAAGTCTCTTCGAATTATCAGTTTAGTTTGGCCCACTAGATTGATCTTTCTTGCAATGGGAGAAGTGCTTAGCTTTGGGTTCAATCTTGCGGTGCTCGATCCCATTGACAGAAAGGGAAATGACACATATTGTATTGTTGCCATCGAGGATAAAAAGATGGGGTTTATATCATATTGCTTGAGTTTATCCCTCTACATCATGTCATCTTACCTAATGCGTTACTCTGTTCTTATGAACTTAATACTCTAGATGCATGCTGGATAGCGGTCGATGTGTGGAGTAATAGTAGTAGATGGATGCAGGAGTCGGTCTATTTGTCACGGACGTGATGCCTATATACATGATCATGCCTAGATATTCTCATAATTATTCGCTTTTCTATCAATTGCTCGACAGTAATTTGTTCACCCATCATAATACTTATGCTATCTTGAGAGAAGCCACTAGTGAAACCTATGGCCCCCGGGTCTATTCTCCATCATATTAATCTCCCATCAACAAGTTATTTCTGGCACCGTTTATTTTGCAATCTTTACTTTCAATCTATATCATAAAAATACCAAAAATATTTATCTTATCATTATTATCTCTATCAGATCTCACTCTCGTAAGTGACCGTGAAGGGATTGACAACCCCTTTATCGCGTTGGTTGTGAGATTTTTATTTGTTTGTGTAGGTACACGGGACTTGTGTGTAGTCTCCTACTAGATTGATACCTTGGTTCTCAAAAACTGAGGGAAATACTTACGCTACTTTGCTGCATCACCCTTTCGTCTTCAAGGGAAAACCAACGCAGTGCTCAAGAGGTAGCAAGAAGGATTTCTGGCGCCGTTGCCGGGGAGATCTACGCACAAGTCAAGACATACCAAGTACCCATCACAAACTCTTATCCCCCGCATTACATTATTTGCCATTTGCCTCTCGTTGTCCTCTCCCCCACTTCACCTTGCTGTTTTATTCACCCTCTTTTTCTGTTCCCCTTCTCTTTTCCAGTTCGTCTCTTTTCGCTTGCCTCTTGTGTGCTTGTGTGTCGGATTGTTTGTCAAGATGGCTCAAGAAAATACTAAATTGTGTGACTTTTCTAATACCAACAATAATGATTTTATTAGCACTCCAATTGCTCCTCTTACTGGTGCTGAATCTTGTGAAATTAATACTGCTTTGCTGAATCTTGTCATGAAAGACCCATTTTCCGACCTTCCTAGTGAAGATGCCGCTACCCATCTAAACAAATTTGTTGATTTGTGTGATATGCAAAGGAAGGAAGATGTGGATAATGATATTGTTAAATTGAAGCTATTCCCGTTTTCGCTTAGAGATCGTGCTAAAACTTGGTTTTCGTCTTTGCCTAAATGATTCATGGAATAAGTGCAATGATGCTTTTATCTCTAAGTATTTTCCTCCCGCTAAGATCATAACTCTTAGAAACGATATTATGAATTTTAACCAACTTTATCATGAACATGTTGCACAAGCTTGGGAGAGGATGAAATTAATGATACGTAATTGCCCTACACATGGTTTGAATCTTTGGATGATTATACAAATTTTTTATGCCGGATTGAATTTTGCTTCTAGAAATCTTTTAGATTCGGCCGCGAGAGGCACTTTTATGGAAATCACTTTAGGATAAGCTACTAAACTCCTAGATAATATTATGGTTAATTATTCTCAATGGCACACTGAAAGATCTACTAGTAAAAAGGTTCATGCAATAGAAGAAATTAATGTTTTGAGTGGAAAGATGGATGAACTTATGAAATTGTTTGCTAATAAGAGTGTTTCTTATGATCCTAATGATATGCCTTTGTCTACTTTGATTGAGAATAATAATTAATCTATGGATGTGAATTTTGTTGGCAGGAACAATTTTGGTAATAACGCATATAGAGGTAATTTTAATCCTAGGCCGTTTCCTAGTAATTCCTCTAATAATTATGGTAATTCCTACAACAGTTATTATGGAAATTATAATAAGATGCCCTCTAATTTTGAATCTAATATTAAATAATTTATTAGTTCACAAAAGAGTTTCAATGCTTTGATTTAAGAAAAATTGTCTAAGATTGATGAGTTGGCTAGGAACGTGGATATAATTTCTCTTGATGTTGATTCTTTGAAACTTAGATCTATTCCACCTAATCATGATATCAATGAGTCTCTCAAAGCTATGAGAATTTCCATTGATGAGTGCAAAGAAAGAACTGCTATGATGCGTGCTAAAAAAGATTGCTTTGTGAAAGCGTGTTCTTCTAGTTTCCATGATAATAATGACGAAGATCTAAAAGTTATTGATGTGTCTCCTATTAAATCTTTGTTTTGCAATATGAATCTTGATAATGATGGGACTGGAGATGAGTCAACTTTAGTTAGAAGGCGTCCCAATGATTCGAAGTTTTTAGATTTTGATGCAAAAATTGATAAAAGTGGGATGGGAGAGGTCAAAACTTTACATAGCAATGAACCCACTATCTTGGATTTCAAGGAATTTAATTATGATAATTGTTCTTTAATAGACTATATTTCCTTGTTGCAATCCGTGCTAAATTCTCAGCATGCTTATATCAAAATAAAGCTTTTACTAAACATATCGTTGATGCTTTAATGCAATCTTATGAAGAAAATCTTGAATTGGAAGTTTCTATCCCTAGAAAACTTTATGATGAGTGGGAACCTACTATTAAAATCAAATTAAAGATCATGAATGCTATGTGTTGTGTGATTTGGGTGCTAGTGTTTCCACGATTCCTAAAACCTTGTGTGATTTGCTAGGTTTCCGTGAATTTGATGATTGTTCTTTAAACTTGCATCTTGCGGATTCCACTATTAAGAAACCTATGGGAAGAATTAATGATGTTTTTATTGTTGCAAATAGGAATTATGTGCCCGTGGATTTCATTGTTCTTGATATTGATTGCAATCCTACATGTCCTATTATTCTTGGTAGACCTTTCCTTAGAACGATTGGTGCAATTATTGATATGAAGGAGGGGAATATTAGATTCCAATTTCCGTTAAGGAAGGGCATGGAACACTTTCCTAGAAAGAAAATTAAATTAACTTATGAATCTATTATGAGACCCACTTATGGATTGCATACCAAAGATGACAATACCTAGATCTATTCTTGCTTTTATGCCTAGCTAGGGGCGTTAAACGATAGCGCTTGTTGGGAGGCAACCCAATTTTATTTTTGTTCCTTGCTTTTTGATTCTGTTTAGTAATAAATAATTCATATAGCCTATGTTTAGATGTGGTTTTATTCTTTTAATTAGTGTTTGTGCCAAGTAGAACCTTTGGTAAGACTTGGGGAAGGTCTTTGCGATCTTGCTGTAAAAACCAGAGACTTTAGCGCTCACGAGATTTGCTGCCATTTTCTACTAGAGAGTGAGATTAAGTTGATTCTTTTTCAGATGATTAATAGATAAATTCCTCATGCACAGAAATTTATTTTAGAATTTTTTGGGTTACATAAGTATTCGAAACCTATAGATTACTACAGACTATTCTGTTTTTGACAGATTCTGTTTTCGTGTGTTGTTTGCTTATTTTGATGAATCTATGGCTAGTATTTGAGTGTATGAACCATAGATAAGTTGGAATACAGTATGTTTAACACCAATATAAATAAAGAATGAGTTCATTACAGTACCATAAGTGGTGGTTTGTTTTCTTTTACTAACGGAGCTCATGAGATTTTCTGTTTAAGTTTTGTGTTGTGAAGTTTTCAAGTTTTCGGTAAAGATTTGATGGATTAAGGAACAAGGAGTGGCAAGAGCCTAAGCTTGGGGATGACCAAGGCACCCCAAGGTAAAATTCAAGGACAACCAAAAGCCTAAGCTTGGGGATGCCCCGGAAGGCATCCCCTCTTTCATCTTCTTCTATCGGTAACTTTACTTGAGGCTATATTTTTATTCACCACATGATATGTGTTTTTCTTGGAGTGTCTTGTATGATTTGAGTCTTTGATTTTTAGTTTACCACAATCATCCTTGTTGTACACACCTTTTGGGAGAGACACACATGAATCAGAATTTATTAGAATACTCTATGTGCTTCACTTATATCTTTTGAGCTAGATAATTTTGCTCTAGTGCTTCGCTTATATCTTTTAGAGCACGGTGGTTGTTTTATTTTATAGAAATTATTGATCTCTCATGCTTCACTTATATTATTTTGAGAGTCCTTTAGAACAGCATGGTAATTTGCTTTGGTTATGAATTTAGTCCTAATATGATAGGCATCCAAGATCGGTATAATAAAAACTTTCATAAAAAGTGCATTGAGTACTAGGAGAAGTTTGATACTTGATAATTGTTTTGAGATATAAAGCTGGTAATATTAGAGTGTGCTAGTTGAGTAGTTGTGAATTTGAGAAATACTTGTGTTGAAGTTTGCAAGTCCCGTAGCATGCACGTATGGTGGCCGTTGTGTAACAAATTTGAAACATGAGGTGTTATTTGATTGTCTTCCTTATGAGTGGCGGTCGGAGACGAGCGATGGTCTTTTCCTACCAATCTATCCCCCTAGGAGCATGCACGTAATGCTTGGTTTTTGACGACTTGTAGATTTTTGCAATAAGTATGTGAGTTCTTTATGACTAATGTTGAGTCCATGGATTATACGCACTCTCACCCTTCCATCATTGCTAGCCTCTTCGGTACCATGCATTGCCCCTTTCTCACCTTGAGAGTTGGTGCAAACTTCGCCGGTGCATCCAAACCCCGTGATATGATACGCTCTGTCACACATAAACCTCCTTATATCTTCCTCAAAACAGCCACCATACCTACCTATTATGGCATTTCCATAGCCATTCTGAGATATATTGCCATGCAACTTTCCACCGTTCCATTTATCATGACATACATCATCATTGTCATATTGCCTTGCATGATCATGTAGTTGACATCGTATTTGTGGCAAAGCCACCGTTCATAATTTTTCATACATGTCACTCTTGATTCATTGCCCTTCCCGGTACACCGCCAGAGGCATTCATATAGAGTCATACTTTGTTCTAGTATCGAGTTGTAATCATTGATTTGTAAATAAATAGAAGTGTGATGATCATCATTAATAGAGCATTGTCCCAAATAAAAAAATAAGTCCCTAAAAAGGTGAAAAAATAGAAAAAAAATAAAAAGGGGCAATGCTACTATCCTTTTTTCCACACTTGCGCTTTAAAGTAGCACCATGATCTTTATGATAGAGAGTCTCTTGTTTTGTCACTTTCATATACTAGTGGGAATTTTTCATTATAGAACTTCACTTGTATATTCCAACAATGGGCTTCCTCAAATGCCCTAGGTCTTCGTGAGCAAGCAAGTTGGATGCACACCCACTTAGTTTCTTTTGTTGAGCTTTCTTACATTTATAGCTCTAGTGCATCCGTTGCATGGCAATCCCTACTCCTTGCATTGACATCAATTGATGGGCATCTCCCTAGCCCATTGATTAGCCGCGTCGATGTGAGACTTTCTTCTTTTTTGTCTTCTCCACATAACCCCCATCATCATATTCTATTCCACCCATAGTGCTATATCCATGGCTCACGCTCATGTATTGCGTGAAAGTTGAAAAAAGTTTGAGATTCCTAAAGTGTGAAACAATTGCTTGGCTTGTCATCGGGGTTGTGCATGGTGAGAGCATTCTTGTGTGACGAAAATGGAGCATGACCAAACTATATGATTTTGTAGGGATGAACATTCTTTTGCCATGTTATTTTGAGAAGACATAATTGCTTAGTTAGTATGCTTGAAGTATTATTATTTTTATGTCAATATTAGATTTTTGTCTTGAATCTTTCGGATTTGAATATTCATGCCACAATAGAGAGAATTACATTGAGAATTATTCTAGGTAGCATTCCACATCAAAAATTCTGTTTTTATCATTTACATACTCGAGGACGAGTAGGAATTAAGCTTGGGGATGCTTGATACGTCTCCAACGTATCTATAATTTTTGATTGTTCCATGCTATTATATATTCTGTTTTGGATGTTTAATGGGCTTAATTTTACACTTCTATATTATTTTTGGGACTAACCTATTAACCCAAGGCCCAGTGCAAATTGCTGTTTTTTTGCCTATTTCAGTGTTTCGCAGAAAAGGAATATCAAACGAGTCCAAACGGAATGAAACCTTCGGGAGCGTGATTTGTGGAACAAACGTGATCCAGAGGACTTGGAGTGGACGTCAAGAAACAACCGAGGAGGCCACGAGGCAGGGAGGCGCGCCTGCCCCCTGGGCGCGCCCTCCCCCCTCGTGGGCCCCTCATGGCTCCACCGACCTACTTCTTCCTCCTATATATGTTCATATACCCCGAAAACATCCAGGAGCACCACAAAACCCTATTTCCACCACCGCAACCTTCTGTACCCAAGAGATCCCATCTTGGGGCATTTTTCGGAGCTCCGTCGGAGGGGGCATCGATCATGGAGGGCCTCTACATCAACTCCATGGCCCCTCCGATGATGTGTGAGTAGTTTACTTCAGACCTTCGGGTCCATAGCTATTATCTAGATGGCTTCTTCTTCTCTCTCTCTCTCTCGTTGGATCTCAATACAAAGTTCTCCTCAATCTTCTTGGAGATCTATTCGATGTAACTCTTTTTGCGGTGTGTTTGTCGAGATCCGATGAATTGTGGGTTTATGATCAAGTCTATCTATGAACAATATTTGATTCTTCTCTGAAATCTTTTATGTATGATTGGTTATCTTTGCAAGTCTCTTCGAATTATAAGTTTAGTTTGGCCCACTAGATTGATCTTTCTTGCAATGGGAGAAGTGCTTAGCTTTGGGTTCAATCTTGCGGTGCTCGATCCCAGTGACAGAAAGGGAAATGACACGTATTGTATTGTTGCCATCGAGGATAAAAAGATGGGGTTATATCATATTGCTTGAGTTTATCCCTCTAGATCATGTCATCTTACCTAATGTGTTACTCTGTTCTTATGAACTTAATACTCTAGATGCATGCTGGATAGCGGTCGATGTGTGGAGTAATAGTAGTAGATGCATGCAGGAGTCGGTCTACTTGTCACGGATGTGATGCCTATATACATGATCATGCCTAGATATTCTCATAATTATTCGCTTTTCTGTCAATTGCTCGACAGTAATTTGTTCACCCACCGTAATACTTATGCTATCTTGAAACAAGCCACTAGTGAAACCTATGGTCCCCGAGTCTATTATCCATCATATTAATCTCCTGTCAACAAGTTATTTATGGCACCGTTTATTTTGCAATCTTTACTTTCAATCTATATCATAAAAATACCAAAAATATTTATCTTATCATTATTATCTCTATCAAATCTCACTCTCGTAAGTGACTGTGAAGGGATTGACAACCCCTTTATCGTGTTGGTTGCGAGGTTTTTATTTGTTTGTGTAGGTACGAGGGACTTGCGTGTAGTCTCCTACTAGATTGATACCTTGGTTCTCAAAAACTGAGGGAAATACTTACGCTACTTTGCTGCATCACCCTTTCCTCTTCAAGGGAAAACCAACGCAGTGCTCAAGAGGTAGTAGTTACAAGGTGTGAAGTTGAGTCAGACTCATTGCCCGACCACTGCAGAAGATAGAGAGAAAATGAAAGTCATTCCCTATGCTTCAGCCATAGGTTCTATCATGTATGCAATGCTGTGTACCAGACCTGATGTGTGCCTTGCTATTAGTTTAGCAGGGAGGTACCAAAATATCTAGGAGTGGATCACTGGACAACGGTCAAGAACATCCTGAAATACCTGAAAAGGACTAAGGATACGTTTCTCGTTTATGGAGGTGATAAAGAGCTCGTCGTAAATGGTTATGTCGATGCAAGCTTTGACACTGATCCCGATGATTCTAACTCACAAACCTGATACGTATTTTTATTAAATGGTGGAGCTGTCATTTGGTGCAGTTCCAAGCAGAGCATCGTGGCGGGATCTACGTGTGAAGCGGAGTACATAGCTGCTTCGGAAGCAGCAAATGAAGGAGTCTGTATGAAGGAGTTCATATCCGATCTAGGTGTAATACCTAGTGCATCGGGTCCAATGAAAATCTTTTGTGACAATACTGGTGCAATTGCCTTGGCAAAGGAATCCAGATTTCACAAGAGAACTAAGCACATCAAGATACACTTCAATTCCATCCGCGATCAAGTCAAGGTGGGAGAGATAGATATTTGCAAGATACATACGGATTTGAATGTTGCAGACCCATTGACTAAGCCTATCTCACGAGCAAAACATGATCAACACCAAGACTCCATGGGTGTTAGAATCATTACAATGTAATCTAGACTATTGACTCTAGTGCAAGTGGGAGACTGAAGGAAATATGCCCTAGAGGTAATAATAAAGTTGTTATTTATATTTCCTTATATTATGATAAACGTTTATTAATCATGCTAGAATTGTATTAACCGGAAACTTTGTACATGTGTGAATACATAGACAAACAGAGTGTCACTATTATGCCTCTACTTGACTAGCTCGTTGAATCAATGATGGTTATGTTTCCTATCCATAGACATGAGTTATCATTTGATTAACGGGATCACATCATTAGAGAATGATGTGATTGACTTGACCCATCCGTTAGCTTAGCACGATGATCGTTTAGTTTGTTCCTATTGCTTTCTCCATAACTTATGCATCCTTCTATGACTATGAGATCATGCAACTCTCGAATACCGGAGGAACACTTAGTGTGCTATCAAACGTCACAACGTAACTGGGCGACTATAAAGATGCTCTACAGGTGTCTCCGATGGTGTTTGTTGAGTTGGCATAGATTGAGATTAGGATTTGTCACTCCGAGTATCGGAGAGGTATCTCTGGGCCCTCTCGATAATGCACATCACTATAAGCCTTGCAAGCAATGTGACTAATGAGTTAGTTACGGGATGATGCATTACGGAACGAGTAAAGAGACTTGCCGGTAACAAGATTGAACTAGGTATTGAGATACCGACGATCGAATCTCGGGCAAGTAACATACCGATGACAAAGGGAACAACGTATGTTGTTATGCGGTTTGACCGATAAAGATCTTTGTAGAATATGTGGGAGCCAATATGAACATCCAGGTTCTGCTATTGGTTGTTGACCAGAGATGTGTCTCGGTCATGTCTACATAGTTCTCGAACCCATAGGGTCCGCACGCTTAATGTTCGGTGACGATCGGTATTATGAGTTTATGTGTTTTGATGTACCAGAGGTAGTTTGGAGTCCCGGATATGATCACGGAAATGACAAGGAGTCTCAAAATGGTCGAGACATAAAGATTGATATATTGGACGACTTTCGGACACCGGAAGCGTTCTGGGTGATTTCAGAGAAAACTGGAGTGCCGGAGGGTTACCAGAACCCCCTCCCCCCGGGGAAAGATTGGGCCTACATGGGCCATAGGGAAGAGGGGAGGCAGCCCACAAGAGGCAGCCGCGCCCCCTCCCTATAGGGAGTCCGAATTGGACTAGGGAGGGGTCGCGCCCCCCTTTCCTTCTCCTCTTCCTCTCCTTTCCTTCTTTCCCCTTCTCCTCCCAGTAGGACTAGGAAAGGAGGAATCCTACTCCTACTAGGAGGAGGATTCCTCCTCCCTTGGCGCGCCACTAGGGCCGGTCGGCCTCCCTCTTGCTCCTTTATATACGGGGGCAGGGGGCACCCTAGAACATGCAAGTTGATTGCTTTTAGCCGTGTGCGGTGCCCCCTCCACCATAATCCACCTCGCTCATATCGTCGTAGTGCTTAGGCAAAGCCCTACGCCGGTAGCTTCATCATCACCGTCATCATGCCGTCGTGCTGACGAAGCTCTCCCTTGACGCTCAGCTAGATCGAGAGTTCGTGGGACGTCACCGAGCCGAACGTGTGCAGATCGCGAAGGTGTCGTACTTTCGGTACTAGGATCGGTCGGACCATGAAGACGTACGACTACATCAACCGCATTGTCATAACGCTTCCGCTTATGGTCTATGAGGGTACGTGGACAACACTCTACCCTTCTCATTTCTATGCATCACCATGATAGATCTTGCGTGCGCGTAGGAATTTTTTTGAAATTACCACATTCCCCAACACTATGCTCTACTCAGTTTCTGGCGCTTGTTTTAGAAGGTGGTGACACAACATAAAAGTAAATAGAAAGTCCCTTCGCAGAGGAAAGGAGTGATTTGCAGAGGTGCCAGAGCTCAATTTTCAAAACTGAGATAAATGATATTTTGAGACATGCACCCTTCTTATTCACTTCACGACCATCAGTTATCAATATCTCCCATGCTAAACAGGCTAGTGGCGGTTCCCAGGCGATAAAAGTAAAGGTTATGACTCCATTGGGAGTTTTTGTTTGATTATTTGAGCGATTAACTCTTTTTATATTTTGTAGTTTGGGACTGGGCATCCCTATTACCGCCCTTTTCTCGTGTGATGGCGAGTGAATAAACACTCGACCTGAGAATAACCCGCTTAGCATGGAAGATACCGACCACCTCCTGTCGTTCCATGAACGATCCAGGCACACAAAACGGATAATTTTTTAGAAGTTTTTAGAGGTGGCACATGCAAATTTACTTAGGGCGGCAGGGTAATACCGCATATAGGTAGGCATGGTGGACTCATCTGGAATAACTTTGGGTTCAAGGTTTTTGATGTACAAGCAGAATCCCCACTTAGTATAGGCAAAGGTTAGCAATTAGATTGAGAAGCGGCCAGCTAGAGAGCAACAACGATCATGACCATGCATTATGCATAAGTAACATTGGACACTAGCATGAGTAGGATATGATCACCATGAACATGAACATTATAAAGGCTATGTTGGTTTTGATTCAACTACATGCATGAACATGTACCAAGTCAAGCCACTTGAACATTCAGAGGAGGATACCATATCATCATACTACATCACAATCATTTTAACACTATGTTGATATCCAAGATAAATCATTATCAACTCCCAGCTACTTATGCATGGCATGCGAAACTATAATCTCTAATTGTCATTGCAAACATGTTTAATCATAATGGGCTGAATCATGGATGCTAGGTTAAACATATTTACATAGACAGAACAAGTTGAGTTCATACCAGTTTCTCTCTGCCATGGCCAGTTCATCGAATGTCGTCATTATTGCCTTTCACTTGCACGACCGAATGATATGAAAATAATAATAGTGCAAGAGTGCCATGGACTAAGCTGGAATCTGCAAAACATTTTATTCAACAGGAGAAGACAAGGTAAAATGTGCTCTTTATTAGTTCAACAATTATTCAATTGAGAGCCACTCAACATTTTCATCATGGTCTTCTCCTCGGTACAACTCAAATAGAAAGAAAATAAATTCAGAGAAACACACTAAAATATTTTTGGAGTTTTTGGTTTTCTTGAACAAGCAAATAAGGAAAAAACGAAAACGATAAAAACTATTTACACGGGAAAGCTCCCAACAAGCAAAAGAAGAACAAGGAAATCTTTTTGTGTTTTCTGTTTAATACTATAGCTAAGCATGCATAGAAAGTAAATTAACTACAACTATTTTTTTGGTTTTTCTAAAGTTTAACAAATACACAAGAAGAAATCAAGAAACTAATTCTAAGCATGGATGATACAATGAAAAAGTGTGGACACCAACAAATGTAATAAGTGAACATGAATGTAAAGTCGGTGGAAACACATACTCCCCCAAGCTTAGGCTTTTTGCCTAACTTGGTAGTCGATCAGTAGCTTGGAGGGTAGTAGGGGTGCTGAGGAGCGAATCCACTCATCCCACTGCAGAGGCTCCTCCTGTGTCGCTTCCGCAGCAACCTGAGCGTTCCGGTAGGCGATAATGTCCGCGGGCATGATCCTATATCCGCCCTGGCAGCAGAATCAAACAAAGCAGGTGCAGGCAGTGGAATAATATCACGAGTTTTAATGCTAAAACCAGGTTATAAGGAATAGGAATGTTAGGATAATATCGTGCAAGAAAATGATGGTGCTCCATGGCTGCCCTGTCTAGGTAGACCTTGGTCAAAGGGTAATCATGAGGGCGTATCTCAACCTCAAAGTGAGCCGCCAAACGAGTAGCAAAAATACCACCATGTATTTCACCCTGTGATTTATTAAGATGGAGGCGACGAGCCATAATAGCTCCCAAGCTATGGGTGTTGTCGTCCTCTAGTGCTCAACGTAAAACAACAAAGTCTGGTGCACTGAGCGCACCTACTTTCTTTCTAGCAAGCAAGCACTTAGCAACAAATAAGGCAAAATAATGTACGGCAAGAAAGTGTATGCTAGTAGCCGTAGTGGCTGACACCCCTCTCTCATCTCCCACTGTCAAAGTGCGATAAAATGCCTCAAACCCAGTCAGCCTAGGCTCGGCTAAGCTCCCATCAGAAGGAATCAAGCATATATCACAAAATTAAGTAAGTGGTATCTGATGGTTTTCAACATATAAATTGAAGCTCACTTCAGGAGGATTATTCCTAGGCAGGAAAGTAAAACTCTGAACAAAGATATTTTTGAGGATTTGGTGCTGGTCATGTGGCACCCCGATCCGCCTGGAGCAGGGGGCCTTCGCACGTTAGCCCAAGATAACACCTGACGCATGACAGGTCCATAATACAGCATTCCAGGTACAATAATATTCATCAAATACATGGGCATAAGCTTACATCATTGATGAATACAATCATCTGGCATAGCCCCACAGCTATTTAAATGGCATCGGAAGTCTATTAAAATGGCGGCAAAAGTCTTGGTTTAACAGCATAACAACTCTGGCTGGGCTCCACAACTCACATGACTGGCAAGGTTACGGCCTAGCACGATGGATCAATCGAACAACTCGGGTATGACCTACAAAACTGGCATGACACGCGAGGTCAGTACATTGAATGTACTTGCAAGACAACCAATTACATAGCATCCAAACAAGCAGAAGACAAGGCAAGAACTAAGCGCATGCAACAACTTAGCTCATATCAATAACTGAACATGGCATGATAAAAATATCAACTAAGCATGAACAACATCATAGCATCTGCTAACATGGCATTGACATGCTTCTAACAAGGTAATAGAAAAACATAACCTATCATCCAATCCTGGTGTAATTAGTTCAAGCATGGCATGGCATCATGAAATTATGCTGAAAATAAACTGCCGATCATATTCAATGTAGACATAGCATGTTTAACCTTATGCAATCATCTTCTGTTCTGACATGGTTCTTTAAATGCAACATATTACTCATGCAATGCAACCAAATTTGTGCACTGAGTCCCTCAGACTCTCTTACCAACGGGTTGCCTCGCAACCAAACGGTGATCTTTCCAGCGATCACAACCAAACCACCATCATGGTCTTGACCAGAGTAACTCGTGATCCTTACGACGATCACAACCAGTCCAACCATGATCTTTCCGGCGATCACAACCATGACGAACACTTGGTCTCAAACGTGATCCTTCTGGCGATCACTACCATGACCAACACTTGGTCTCCAACACTCACCGAGACCTCATCTCGTGATCATACCAAAACATCACCGTGACTTCTCACGACTATCTCATAGTCCAAGTCACCATATTCTTGTTATTACATATTTATTTACCAACTTAATTATTTCAGGTTTATCCTCCATTTCGACCAAGACCTGATAGTGGGACCTACTACGAACGGTGTTGCTATCGATAGACTTTATATACACTCTACAGAGGTAGCACACGATACCCACACCACGGAACCCATGGCCTCGCATTCCCATTCGGGTGGACCAACGGCATTCCGACGAAACTGACCTACTACCATGACACTCTCCCGGCCACTCCAACCCACTTCCCAACTGGGCTAGTCTTGGGTGGCCCAGTGTCTACCAAAGACACACCGACCACCGTCGTGGCCAAAACCTCCCTCACGGGGACCGGTACCAAAAATCTCAACAACGGGCACACAAGGTTATGTCCACCCACCTGATCAGGGTAAGAACGCCCATAACCTTCCCTAGTTGGAGGCATCGACGAGAGGCACGACAATAGATCGCATCAAGGCCTTCCCACAAAGGCAAATGTGGCTGCACTGAAAAAGTTCGATTTGGTGGCACTATGACTCGATCCCATCGATGACGGAGGAGGTTTGCTATTATTAAGTCATTTTAATTCCTTCTCCATCATCATGAACACGAAAGTAGTATGGAGCATACAAATGCATGAACAAAATATTGAACTTCTCAAGTGCACAACTATAGCATAAAGAACATGACAATACCAAGTAATAGCATATCAACAGTGCATTACAATCCTCATAACATTTTATAACGATGACAGCGAATAAAGTAGAGTAGTGACATGGCATTATCAATAACAACATTCTAATTAGCATGGCAAACGATATCGTGAAAACACAAGCATGCATGACAGGCATAGTGGAATAACTGCATACGAAAACGATATGAAACAACTGCAACTACACACACAAGGTGCAAGCAAAGTCAACATGCAAGTTTGGGGCTCATGATAAGGGGTTGGCTTGCCTGGGGGTCGACAAATACTCTGGGAAGAAGTGCGAAATTATCGCGGAAAGATTTGCCAGAAACAGTTCTCTCTCGGAGGGGGCTGTTTACGGGTAAGGGAAAAATGGTCATTTTCATTATGTGAAAACATTATGAAAATGATACCAACGGAAAGAGCTCGACGAACTGAGAACGTGAGCATTGGAATCACCTTAATCGGAGTTGTGGTTGCAAAGATACGATCGTTTGAATGATAGGGACTAATATGTAAAATCAATATTCACAGACAGGCCCTTGTCAGTTAAAACAGAAAGCGCACTAAGGAAAATACATTTTCAGAGAAGGGAAAGCGCATTACTGACCGCAGGCGACAAAAAGTACGTTTTCAGAAAACGAAAACGCATTTCTCTCTGAAGCACGGCGAAGTGCGTTTTCGGTGCGGGGAAACGGCTTCGCCGAAGGGCGCCGCCACTTATCCGACGTGGCGCTGGGCCAGGCCCTTCGGTTGCCGACAAGTGGGGCCGTGCGAGGAGGGGCCCGCCTGGCCCTGGTGTCTTCAACCTCACGCCTAGGCTGACACGCCGCCGACGACTGCCGGCGAGTCCGGCCACGGCGGGGGCCGTGCGACCTACCCAGATGACCAGGGGAGGGAGGCGCATCCAGAGGTGGTAGCCACTACCGTCGACAAGCGCCGGACAGAGAGCAGCAGGGCCAGCGGCGGAGAGGGGGATTCGGTCGCCGGCGAAGTGGGGGCTATGATGGAGGAGAGGAGAGGCCGAGGCCACGGGGAGACCCACCGGAGCATGGGGGATGCGGTGGTGGTGGAGGAACGGCGAGGGGAGGCTCTGGTCACCGGAATCAGAGAAGGACGGGGCGGCGGCCATGGCTATGGGGAGGGGGCCAGAGAGGGGCTCCGGGAAGAATGAGCGATTGGGGAGGCGTAGAAGAGGGCGGGGGAGCTACTGATGAGCTCGGACGAGGCGCGGACATGCTATTTATAGCCGGGGCAGGGGCACCCGAGCCGGGCACCACCGAGCGCGTCAGGCCGCGGCTCTGCCGTGCTCCGCAGTCACGGGGAGGCACGGGAAGGCGACAAGGAGGGAAGCAGACGAGCGCCAGAGAGTCACGGAGACGAGCAGCGCTCGGAGACGAACGGAGGAAGAGGACACCGGGGAGGAAGGCGACGATGCACAGGAGTGCACTGTTCCGGTCATTGGCACGGCTCGCCGGAGAAGAAAACGAAGGGGGCCAGAGGTCCAGAGGGAAGAGGACGGCGAGGGGGAACTGTTGGGCATTAATGGCAAGGTCAGAGACGGTCGGAGCAGCGATGCCGACTCGAACAGTGGCTAGACCACCGTTTTGGCTGGCTACCCTCGTGGTCACCACAGACAAGTCGCGCTCTGGAGTTTTTACTAAGGCTAGCTCATGTCTATCGCGTAGTCCTTCGTAACTAGAGTGTTACTACGGTAAAGAAACGGGCAGAGACAAATTGAGCTGAGTAAACCAAGCTCCACAAGTTTGTTGCTGCAAATTTTACCATGCTCTAGAGATTAAGCCAGAGAGGGTAAAAAGGTAAAATGGATGTCTGGTAGGCTTAGGGTAGAAAGGACTATGGTACTGGTAATTTTGAGGTCATTTGGTCAAGTATTTAGCATGGTTGCTGTACAACTGCCAAATCTGACCCAGAAATTGAATCAAGAAGGATTCCTCACTAGGAGTGAGGAATTTGGCTAAGACTTGGCAAAGCCTGATGATTTGGGTATATAATGATGCTATAAACGTTTCATACCAAATGGACTTGCCAAAATGGTAGTTCCTTCACAGCTATCATTTATGTCCAAAAACTTCAGAAAAATCCTCAGGGCAATTGGCTAGATGAAATGAGCCAAAATATTGTGGAGATAGGTTATATGGATATGAGAAGGCCTGGGAATATTTTCGTCCATAATGGAGCAAGATAAAATGCACTTGCTTCACAACCTAAGAAATTGGACAGAAACCAAGAATTGCTCTTGTGCTCACATAGTTCAATGAAATGAACTGAATTTGGCCGGAGGATGATGATTTGAGATACTTGAGAGGATGTAAAAGTTTCATCCCATTTGGAAACTCTATGAAGGTACTTCCTTCACAAAGTTGCATTCTGGTCAGAAACTTTGAAAAATAGCACAGGGAGATAGGATGAATGGACTGAGCTCATATTTGGCATACATGGGTTATTTATCAAGGTTAATCACCCTGCCAAATTGCAGCTCCATTGGAATTAGGAATAAAGCACTTCTTTTGGAAAATTTCAAAGAAGGCAGAAACTTGCATTGGATCATGTGCCAAAATTTTGAACTGAGGAACATGAGATGAGGATGGAACTAGTTAATATATATCAAGGACAAGCTCCACAATTTATGTGGGAATTTTCCCTGCTATAAAAATAGTAGTTCCTTTGGAACATGGCAGGAATGCAATATTGGCATTAAATAGGAAAAGACAATTTTCCTTATTTAATTATGGCCAATATATTTTGTCAGAGCTTGGATTAGGCATAAGTATAAATTCCACCAATTCTCATGAATTTAGGAGATAGCTAGCTATGCATTTGGATTTTATTCCTCGGAAAGGCAAGAAAATGAATAAATCACAATTCAAAAATATTGCATGGGACTTGACAATATTTTTGCATATCCAAGGTTCAGAAATATAGGATGATCTCTGGAAACAATTGGGAAGATCAATAGATCAAGGAAAAGGAGGCCCCCTTTGTAAGCACAAAGGGCATATCTAATCTCCAAAAATTGGAATTTGGGTTTTGAGGGGGTTTGAGATGATGCAAATGAGGTCTTGCCCACTGAAAAAGACATGAGCAAGGTTTTGAAAGGTTGAAAATGACAAGAATCATCAGAGTCATCCAACAGACTCAGGAGAAAGATTTTGAAAATGAGTGCCAAGAAGGAATAACAACACAAAAATTGATAACCCAATTTTGGGGCTGTTACAGGTCACACGTAGTAGGTGACTATAACTTGCAAGATCAGATCTAGAACACGGATATAATGATGATAACATAAACAGTTCAGGTCTGAAATCATGGCACCCGGGCCCAAAGTGTCAAGCATTAAGCATGGCAAGGTCATAGCAACATCAATCTAAGAACATAGTGGATACTAGGGATCAAGCCCTAACAAAACCAACTCGATTACATGATGAATCTCATCCAACTCCTCACCGACCAGCGAGCCTACGAAGGAATTACTCACTCCCGGAGGGGAGCATCATGGAATTGTCAATGGAGAAGGGTTGGTGATGACGAAGAACGAAGATCCCCCTCTCCGGAGCCTCAAACGGACTCCAGATCTGCCCTCCCGAGGAAGAACAGGGCTTGGCGGCGGCTCCGCCTCGTGGATCACAATAATTCTTTTTCCCTATTTTTTCTCCGAAAATAGGAATTTATATCATTGGTTTCAGGGTCAGCGGGTCCACCAGGTGGGGACAACCCACCTGGGCGCGCCAGGAGAGGGGGGCGCACCCTGGTGGGTTGTGCCCACCCAGGGCCCCCTCTCCGGTAGGTCTTGGCTCTAGAAATTCTTATATATTATATAAAAATTCCTCGCAAAGTTTTGTTCCATTCCAAGAACTTTTATTTCTGCACAAAAACGACACCATGGTATTTCTGCTAAAAACAGCGCCAGTCCGGGGTTAGTTTCATTCAAATCATGCAAAATAGAGTCCAAAACAAGAGGAAAAGCATTAGGAAAAGTAGATACATTGGAGACGTATCACAAAACATGATCACCTACATTAAACTCATGCTTTTGTACCCTTCTGTCATCCCATCTTTTAACTTTTTCTTTGAACAACTTGGCATTCTCATAGGCTTGGGTTCTCCATTCATCAAGAGAGCTGATGTCAAATAACCTCTTCTCACAGGCAAGTTTGAAATCATAATTGAGCTCTTTAATAGCCCAATATGCCTTATGTTCTAGTTCAAGAGGTAAGTGACATGCTTTTCCATAAACCATTTTATATAGAGACATACCCATAGGATTCTTATAAGCAGTTCTATAAGCCCATAAAGCATCATCAAGTTTCTTAAACCAATTCTTTCTAGATCTATTAACGGTCTTTTGCAATATTAATTTAATCTCTCTATTGCTTAATTCTACTTGACCACTAGACTGAGGATGATATGGAGATGCAATTCTATGATTAACATCATATTTAGCAAGCATTTTACGGAAAGCACCATGAATAAAATGTGAACCACCATCAGTCATTAAATATCTAGGGACTCCAAACCTCGGAAAAATAACTTCTTTAAGCATCTTAATAGAAGTGTTATGATCGGCAGTACTAGTTGGAATAGCTTCTACCCACTTAGTAACGTAATCAACAACAACTAAAATATGTGTATATCCATTAGGGGAAGGAAAATGTCCCATATAATCAAAGCCCCAAACATCAAATGGTTCAATAACAATGAATAGTTCATAGGCATTTCATGACGTCTACTAATATTAACAATTCTTTGACATTGATCACAAGACAAGACAAACTTACGAGCATACTTGAAGAGAGTAGGCCAATGGAAACCGGATTGCAATACCTTATGTGTAGTTCTATCTCTAGCGTGGTGTCCTCCGTAAGATTCGGAGTGGCACTTGCATATGATCTATTCTTGTTCATGCTCATGTACACA
Organism: Triticum dicoccoides; assembly: GCF_002162155.2. Classification (NCBI taxonomy): domain Eukaryota; kingdom Viridiplantae; phylum Streptophyta; class Magnoliopsida; order Poales; family Poaceae; genus Triticum; species Triticum dicoccoides. Next base: position 135,553,528 of record NC_041382.1, on the reverse strand, counting down.
ACGTCTAATAACACCATCTACTCCTTCTTTATAAAGGTGTGGGACATCCCAAAAGTAATGTCGTAAATCATAGAAAAACTTTTTCTTTTGCCGGTATGTGAAACTAGGTGGTATAAATTTAGCAACAATATAGTTAGCATAATCAGCATACCATGGAGTATTTGTTGGGGAATGTAGCATGCAATTTCAAAAAATTTCCTACGACCACGCAAGATCTATCTAGGAGATGCATAGAAACGAGAAGGGAGAGTGTGTCCACATACCCTCGTAGACCGATAGCGGAAGCGTTAGATTAACACAGTTGATGTAGCCGAACGTCTTCACGATCCAACCGATACAAGTACCGAACTTATTGCACCTCCGTGTTTAGCACACGTTTAGCTCGATGACATCCCTCGAACTGTTGATCTAGTAGAGGGTCGAAGGAGAGTTCCGTCAGCACGACGGCGTGGTGACGGTGATGGTGATGTGATCCGCGCAGGGCTTCGCCTAAGCACTACGACACTATGACCGGAGGAGTAAACTATGGAGGGGGCACCGCACACGGCTAAGAGAAATCTTGGTGTGCCTTTGGGGTCCCCCTGTCCCCATATATAAGGGGGGGAGGAGGAGGAGGCCGGCGGCTAGGAGGGGTGCACCATGGGGGAGTCCTACTTGGAC
>NC_041382.1:135540666-135552477 GCF_002162155.2 Triticum dicoccoides | reverse complement strand
TTTCTCCACATGAGGGAATAGGAAGGAGAGGGAGAGGGAAAGGGAGGGGCACCCCTCCTCCTTGTCCTATTCAGACTCCCTAGGAGGGGGGTGCGCGCCACCCCCCGCAGGCTCCCCTCTCTCTCCCTTTAGGCCCAACACTTCCCTGGGGGGTTCCGGTAACCCCTCGGTACTCCGGAAAAATACCCGAATCACCCGGAACCATTCCAATGTATGAATACTACCTTCCAATATATGAATCTTTACCTCTCGACCATTTCGAGACTCCTCGTCATGTCCGTGATCTCATCCGGGACTCTGAACAAACTTTGGTCACCAAAACACATAACTCATAATACAAATCTTCATCGAACGTTAAGCGGGCGGACCCTACGGGTTTGAGAACTATGTAATATGACCGAGACACATCTCCGAACAATAACCAATAGCGGAACCTAGATGCTCATATTGGTTCCTACATATTCTACGAAGATCTTTATCGGTCAAACCGCTTAACAACATACATCATTCCCTTTGTCATCCATATGTTAGTAGCCCGAGATTCAATCGTCGGTATCCTCATACCTAGTTCAATCTCGTTACCGGCAAGTCGCTTTACTCATTCCGTAATGCATCATCTCGCAACTAACCCATTAGTCACATTGCTTGCAAGGCTTATCGTGATGTGCATTACTGAGAGGGCCCAGAGATACCTCTCCGATACTCGGAGTGACAAATCCTAATCTTGATCTATGCCAACTCAACAAACACCTTCGGAGACACCTGTAGAGCATCTTTATAATCACCTAGTTACGTTGTGACGTTTGATAAAACACAAGGTGTTCCTCCGATATTCAGGAGTTGCACAATCTCATAGTTAGAGGAATATGTATAAGTCATGAAGAAAGCAATAGCAATAAAACTAAACGATCATAATGCTAAGCTAAAGGGTGGGTATTGTCCAGCACATCATTTTCTAATGATGTGATCCCGTTCATCAAATGACAACACATGTCTATGGTCAGGAAACTTAACCATCTTTGATTAACAAGCTAGTCAAGTAGAGGCATACTAGGGACACTATTTTGTCTATGTATTCACACATGTACTAAGTTTTCGGTTAATACAATTCTAGCATGAATAATAAACATTTATCATGATATAAGGAAATATAAATAACAACTTTATTATTGCCTCTAGGGCATATTTCCTTCAGTATTATGAGAGGCATTTATGACATTTAATTGTTTATCAGGAAAACTATCATCAATAGGCAGTGGGTCATCAAGAACATTCTCTAACCTAGACAAGTTGTCTGCAACGGGGTTCTCAACTCCCTTTCTATTAATAATATGCAAATCAAATTCTTGTAGCAAGAGAAACCATCTAATAAGTCTAGGTTTAGTATCTTTCTTTTCCATAAGATATTTAATATATAAAAGCATGATCAGTGTGAACAGTTACTTTGGAATCAACAATATAAGGTGTGAACTTATCACATGCAAATACAACGGCTAAAAATTCTTTTTCAGTAGTAGCATAATTTCTCTGGGCACTGTCTAGAGTTTTACTAGCATACTGAATAACATTTAATTTCTTATCAACTCTTTGTCCTAGAATAGCACGAACAACATAATCACTAGCATCACACATAATTTCAAAGGGTAAATTGCAATCAGGTGGCTGAACAGTAGGTGCAAAAATCAAGGCTTTCTTAAGTATTTCAAATGCCTCTACACAATCATCATCAAAAACAAAAGGAACATCTTTTTTGTAAAAGATTAGTGAGAGACCTAGAAATTTTAGAGAAGTCTTTAATAAACCTCCTATAGAAACCAGCATGACCAAGGAAACTTCTTATACCTTTGATATCTTTAGGGAACCACATCTTTTCAATAGCATCTACTTTAGCTTTATCAACTTCAACACCTCTTCAGAAATTTTATGCCCCAAGATAATACCATCATTAACCATAAAGTGGCACTTCTCCCAATTCAAGACAAGATTAGTTTCTTCACATCTTTGCAAAACTCGATCAAGGTTGGTTAAGCAATCATCAAAGGAAGTTCCGTAAACAGAGAAATCATCCATGAAAACCCCAACAGTCTTTTCACAAAAGTCAAAGAATATAGCAGTCATACATCTGTGAAAGGTAGTAGGTGCATTGCATATACCAATAGGCATATGTCTATAAGAAAACATACCGAAAGGGCAAGTAAAAGTGGTTTTCTCTTGATCCTCTTTTGACACATGTATTTGAGAGAAACCAGAATAACCATCTAGAAAGCAATAATGAGTATGTTTGGCTAGTCTTTCTAGCATTTGATCAATAAGAGGTAGAGGGTAATGATATTTTCTAGTAGCTTTATTTAATTTGCGAAAATCAATTACCATTCTATAACCTATAACAATTCTTTGAGGAATCAATTCATTCTTATCATTAGGAACAGGGACACAATGAACGGGACTTACCCATTGACTATTAGTAGTAGGATAAATTATACCTGCCTCCAGAAGCTTTAGTATTTCATTTCTTACCACTTCTTTCATCTTAGGATTTAACTGTCGTTGATGATCAACAACCGGTTTAGCATCTTTCTCCAATTTAATTTTGTGCTGACATAGAGTGGGACTAATGCCCTTAAGATCATCAAGACTATATCCAATAGCGGCACAGTGCTTCTTCAGAGTTTCCTATAATTTCTTTCCTTCATGCTCTGAAAGGTTAGCACTAATAATAACAGGATATAACTCTTTTCATCAAGATAAGCATATTTCAGAGTATCAGGTAATTTTTTAAGCTCAAACACGGGATCACCCTTAGGTGGAGAAGGATCCCCAAGGATTTCAATAGGCAAATTGTTTTTCAAAATAGTTCCTTGATTAAAGAATACTTCATCTATTTCCCTTCTTTCATTCATAAACATATCATCTTCATGGTCTAGCAAATATTGTTTTAAAGGATCATTAGGAGGCACGCTGATAGAAGCAAGACCGATAATTTCATCTTTACTAGGCAATTCTTTATCATGGGGTTGTCTATGAAATTTAGAGAAATTAAAATCATGAGACATATCCCCTAAGCCAATAGTAACAATATCTTTCTTGCAGTCTATCTTAGCATTAACAGTATTCAAGAAGGGTCTACCAAATATAATGGGACAAAAATTATCTTGTGGGGAACCAAGAACAAGAAAATCAGTAGGATATTTAATTTTCCCACACAAGACATCAACATCTCTAACAATCCCAATTGGCGATATAGTATCTGTATTAGCAAGCTTAATAGTAACATCAATATCTTCTATCTCAGCAGGTGCAATATCATTCATAATTTCTTTATATAAGCTATAAGGAATTTCACTTACACTAGCACCCACATCACATAAACCATGATAACAATGATCTCCAATTTTAACAGAAACAACAGGCATGCCAACAATAGGTCTATGTTTATCTTTAGTATCAGGTTTAGCAATCCTAGCAGCTTCATCATAGAAATAAATAACTATTGGGGAACGCAGTATTTCAAAAAATTCCCTATGATCATGCAAGATCTATCTAGGAGATGCATAGCAACGAGAGGGGAGAGTGTGTCCACGTACCCTCGTAGAGCGAAAGCGGAAGCGTTTAGTAACGTGGTTGATGTAGTCAAACGTCTTCACGATCCAACCAATACAAGTACCGAACGTACGGTACCTCCGTGTTCAGCACATGTTCAGCACGATGATGTCCCTCGAGCTCTTAATCCAGTTGAGGATGAGGAAGAGTTCCTTCAGCACGACGGCATGGCGACGGTGATGATGAAGTTACCAGCGTAGGGCTTCACCTAAGCACTACGACGATATGACCGAGGTGTTGAACTGTGGAGGGGGGCACCACACACGGCTAAGAGATTGTTTGCTGTGCTTTGGGGTGACCCCCTGTCCATGTATATAAAGGAGGGGGAGGAGGAGGTGGCCGGCCAAGGGGGCGTGCCATAGGGGGGAGTCCTACTTGGACTCCTAGTCCAAGTAGGATTTGGCCCCCCTCCTTCCTTCCACCGGAGAGGGAAAAGGGGAAGGGAGAGAGAGGGAGAAGGAAAGAGGGGGGCCGCCTCCTCCCCTAGTCCAATTCGGTTTGGGCAAGGGGGAGCGCCCCTCCTCACGTGGCCTTTCTCCTCTCCTCCAATATGGACTAATAGGCCCAATACTTCCCCCGGGGGGTTCCGGTAACCCCTCGGTACTCCGGTAAAATATCCAAATCACTCAGCACCATTCTGATGTTCGAATATAACCTTCAATATATGAATATTTACCTCTCGACCATTTCGAGACTCCTCGTCATGTCTGTGATCTCACCCGGGACTCCAAACAAACTTCGGTCATCAAATCACATAACTCATAATACACTACAAAAAAAGACACTTCCTTGATGATATGTGTTTGTCACAGTAGGTCACGTTTTGTGTCATGCATGTACATCCATGACGATTTTATGACAGAATGAAGATAGTCATACCTGTGCTATCATAGAAGTGTTCCATGACATTACCAAAATTATCATCACAGAAGTGTCCACTTCCATGACGATAAATCGCGCGTCACAGAAGTGCTTTCGTCAAGGGTGACCGACACGTGGCATCCACCGTAATGGGTCGCCGTTAAGCTACCGAGTCCGGTTTTGGATCCGATAACCCGTTAACAGCCCGGACCAATGGGAAATTTCCATGTGTAAAATTCTGATTGGCCGGAGGAAACACGTGTCAGCTCGTCAGTGGGTCAGATAGGAGCCTTTGATATGTCGACATGTGCGACAACCCACCACCAGCCCATTTAGCTTACAAAGGCCGGCCCGTTTGACTTGGTCAAAAGTTAGCGGGCTGGCCCATGGAAAGCCTGTTAGCGGTCTCTTTGCAAATAGCCCATTTTACGGCCCGGTAACTCACGACTCGTTAGGGCCTACCCGAAATCGGCCCAACAACGTCCTGTGGGCCGTCGAATATAACACCAGCCCGTTTCACTTTTGGCCCATGTATGGCCCATGACATCTTTCGGCCCATATGAGGCCTTCGTATCTTTAGGCCCTTTAAAGGCCCACGGTGACTTGCCCAGAATGAACAGTAAATTTCTTTGTACCCGTTAATGGCCCATGATTCACGTGGGCCGTTTCCATCCTGTGTTAGCTTTCGGCCTACTAAAGGCCCATACGTTCTTGGGCTCCTTTACGGCCCTCGATTACTTCTGGTCCGTTACTGGCCTGTTCCCCTAATGGGCCAAATTCCTAGCTTGTTAACCCGTTGCGCCATTTCCATCCCATCCTATATTCTGGCCCATTAACGACCCGTTATGCCCATGACAGAATTAAGCCTTTGCTGTCCTCGGACCTGTTAACGGCCCGTTACCGTGCTGGGCCGATACCAATTAGGCCCGTTTACGGCCCATGTAGACCCATTTATCCGACAGCCCGAGGCCCACCGATTCTACAGCCGTGTTGGAGGCCCATTTAAAGACGGCCTGTAGGAGGCCCATGGATCCTACGGCCCGTAGCAGGGTCATGGTTACCACGGTCCGTATATGGCCCATGGTTGTTGCAGCCTCTAGAAAACTAGGGGAAACGAAGACTAGGAAATAAATAAGCCCAAAACTATCGCTAGGCTATTAAGGCGATTGCACAGATTACATCCACTGGGCATCAAAGATCGCCACCAATGCAAATATAGGGAACACCCTACACTATACAAAAATGGCTTGTTGTTTTCTTCAGCCGGTGGCTGCATGTTAAGAACAAATTTTGTATCGCAAAAAACAAATTACAACTATAAAACAAAAGGAAGGTTGGCATAAAAGCCAACAGTCACACAGATAAATGCATCACCAGAAGTTCAGAAGCTCAGTTCATTTGACCTGACTATTACATTTTCATGCTGTATTATTGTCCGATGGAGCACCATAACCTTCGCCTTCATTTCTCCTAGGCTCCTGAACAACATAGAAAATGTCTGATAGTCTGGTTTCAAAACCATGCATATGTTGACGACATCGAACAATGTATGTCCTTGTTTCACAAAGGGTCTCTATTAGGGAACAGACTTGTGTCTGGAGCGCAGATATAACATTGTTTTGAGCTTGCATATCTTGATCATGAGGCAGTTTGGATGAGATTGCCTTAACAACCAACCCAGTATTACACGGGAACATGCTTTTGGCACTGTTAGTGGACAGGTACCGACCCATTGCAGCAAGAGCTGACATTGCGATTATAGTTGCCTTGCCACCTTCAGAAGGTGGCGGTTCCACCATTTTTTCCATAGCTTGCTGAAAAGTTGAGTTTTTACATTAGTACCAGAACAAAAGATATTAAGGAGGCAGAAAAACCAAACAAAGTAGCTTTGGTCTATATACAGAACTTATTCTGGTGAACCCATGTAAAATATTAGTTGTATTTTACTCCAAAGTACATAATAAAACCAGGTTCCAAACATATGACCATGTACCATGGCTAATGTATTGTCTATTTCGTCACATTGTATTGACAGCTAAGGATAAAGAGACAAAGTTTATAATACAGTAAGCATAATATGACATCATTCATATCACAAAACAACTGAGAACAGACAAACAGGCAATTGTAACATTGTGTGGGCAAGTCCAGCATGGAACTAGATTATAGGTCAAGATCAAAGGAACATCACTCCTCTCTTTTAAACCTTGTAAGGTGCAATGATATGCTAAGACAATTGTGTATAAATTTTAAAAGAGTAATAGACATTGGTTGCAAACAATGCAGTTCAAGGCACGAGTCAGAGTAAGTAGTAGTTAAAAGGCATGAGGATTAAGGATTTACAACAACGGCTTTGACTAGTGTAGTCATGCCCTTCATCTTGCTGGTGTGACAGTCCTTGAAGATTTCCACATCATTTGGTTCAGGTACTTTTTGGTCCTTGCGGGCTTTCCTCTGCATTTGGAACAAGTCAATATAGATCTGATAATATGGTACAGCGAAAAGAGTGAAACAACAGCTAATTACAAGAGCCTCGTAGTGTGCAATATAGCTACGAAATCCTGTCGTCTGTTGGATTTTCACTTTCGTACGGTTGGCCTTGTTCTTTGAATAGTTCATCTACAAGAAGATAGATTTGTGTGGCACATGCGTAAATAGGACATCAACATGTGATCTGATCACATATATATAATGTACCTGATACTTCGGATCAGACCAGTGTTTAACGAGGCCTCTCCAGTCTTCATCCAATATATTTTCCACTGGAGATGTTTGGGCAAGTTCACTGTTAGCCTTGCCTTCAAAGTGAGTTTTCCTCAAGTTATACCGATACTGTCGCAGAGCAGACTTGAAAAAATGGGTGCAAGCTTGTCTGGTTGCATCATCTTGGCTATCCAACTTGAACCTCATCTATTGAAAATTATGGGAGTCTCATTATCAGCAACCTAGAAAGTATTGGACAGAGCAAGACGATATTACTAGTTTCCATACATAACCATACTTACAGACAAATGGTCGAGGAAGGTGTTGAACTGGGTTTCTTCTTTCTCATTCCTATACTGAATCCATGTTGGGAGGATACGTACATGACACCTAACAGCAACCGCTACCTCTGATACTAACTTGGTTGAGTCTGTAGCATCACGTGGCCTTTTTAAACTCGCCTCAAAACGGATCTCCATTCTTCCTCCTCTAGATTTAGTTAACCTATCGAGCATTATCCCTGATTTTTGTTTCCTCTTGCGCCTAGGTGCTAGTCCAACAACAAACATAGGAAGTGTTAGTGTACATCAAACTATGAGACTACATATAAAGAAGCATGCAACTGTAACTTGGCTCCAGCAACTACCTTATTGTTGTTGAAGATCACAAAACTCATCTGATCTTGCCAACTCATCTTGTGTCAAGAGTGCTTCGGAAGTAGTGTCAGGTGGCAAGGGAGCTTGGGAACATGCTGCTAGCTGAGTTGACCAACGAGTAAATCGTGAAGCTGGTGGTACTGTGGAAGGTGTTGCAACAACTAGGGCTGTCTCTACTTGTTTGGTGGCATCTATTTGTTCCTGTTTGGCTTGTTCTGCAGCTCGTGTAGCACGGGATACCCTGTCGGTACAATTTTCCGCTGGACTTTGACCTTCTATTGCACCATTAGTACCAGCAGAATCTGCAGGGTTCTTCCGCTTCCCTTTCCCCGTTGTTCTGTCTTGCTTCGTCGTTCTCTGTGCCATGTTAAGTCAAGCCGACAAGAAAAACGAATAACAATTTAGTTCTTCAGAACAAATTGATGCGTGATACAGATGAACTGAACTTTGATGTTAGACAACCACATGATAGGAGGATGTAATATGTACGACATGAGATAACCAGAACTATGATGTGTAAACTAAGCAGAAGACATTTCACTAAATTAGAAGCAATGCAATGGAAGGTAGACACCATATGAAAGATGCTACAAATATCGCTCTGCCAAGTTAATAATGTCTCATCACAAATGCCGTTTAAACAAATGTGAAGCAGTACAAGAAATAAATCATATGCAAGATGCAAACAACATCACACTACCAAGTTAAAGGTCTCTCGTCATTAGTGCCATTGCATATTCACAGCATTGCATATTCACAGCTTATGATGTGTACACTAAGGAGAAGGCATTTCAACAAATTAGAAGCAATGAAAGCTTGACACCATATGAAAGATGCAACGAATATCACTCTACCAAGTTAAAATTGTCTCGTCATAAGTGCCATTTCAGCAAATTAGAAGTAGGACAAGCTAGAAAAGAATGCAAGATGTAACCTATATCACACTCCCAAGTCAAACGTGTCTTATGATAAGTGATTGTTGCAGGTTACACAATAGTAGTACTTTGATGTAAGAACATGTTGTGATAGACAGATATTGTATGTTCTAGAAATAGGAACACGTGTCTCATTCACAAGTATAATGTGTAAAGTAAGCAGATGAAATTCAACAAAATTAGAAGCAATACAAGCTAGACATCATACATAACATGCAACCACATATAATAGTGCCAAGTTAGAGGGAGCACCTGTGATGGTGCACTAGGGGAGACATGCTCATCATCAACACAGCTACGTTGAGTGTCTATGCATGTGTTGTCTTGGAAATCATCTTGGGGGGATGGAGGAGTAGAATCTGTAGAGGCCCTCCGTTTGGAAGGAGCACCATCATCCGCTGCCTTGCTAACTTCCTTCCGCTTTATTGATTTTGAATTGTCAAGTAAAATCGACAAGAAAAAGCAATAAAATTCACTCTTCAGAACTCATTCGTGCATGATACTGACAATCACTACTTTGATGTAAGGCAAACACATGATTCCAGGATGGAGTAATATGAAAAAGATGACAGCATGACATATTCACAACTGTTTGTGTAAACTATGCGGAAACCATTTCAACAAATAAGAAGCAATGCAAGCTAGATACCACATGAAAGATGCAACCAATATGACTCTACCAAGTTAAAAGCGTCCCATCATAAATGGCATTTCAACAAATTAGAAGCAGCGCATGCTATAAATCATATGAAAGATGCAACTAATATCACACTGCATATACCAAAGGTGTCTCGTCATATTGATTTATGCGGGATACAAAAAAACAATAGTTTTATGTAAGGACATGCTTAATAGACAGATGTACTATGTAGTAAAAACAGGAAGGCATGTCACATTAACAGGTATAATGTATAAACTAAGCATAATAGCACATGCAATTTAACCAGATTGGAAGAATTACAATCTAGACACCATATGCAACATGCAACCACATATCACGCTGCCAAGTTAGAGCAAGCACCTGCGATGCTAGTGTAGGGGAAATGCGCTAATCAACTATAGAGCTACGTTCACTACCTTCATCTAGCCTTGTTGTTTCTTGAGAATCATGTGGGGAGGCTGACACTGCAATCTTTAAATGAGGATATTTTCTCACAGTAGTCCACTTGCGTGACTGCCTCATCATAAGTGATTGATGAGGGATACACAAGAACATTAGTTTGATGTAAGAACATGGTTAATAGGCAGATGTACTAGTATGTACCAAAAACAGGAAGGCATGTCATATTCAAAGGTATAGTGTGTAAGCTAAGCAGATGCAAATTAACCAAATTGCAAGCAATACAAGCTAGACATCTGGCTAGAGTGGTGAGCATGATCATCTAGGACCTAAGAGCCTGGTCGGAGGCGGGCTGCTTCGCCACCACCGTGGCTTTTTAGTTGGCTTCCAGGTGATGCCTGTCTGTGCTGGGCTTGTCACTGGCTCGGCCAGTGCCATGACTAGCCATTTGACTTCTGGTGCTCCCGGGATGGTGGTTCATGTAAAAAATATCTTTCCTTACCTTAATAAAGACCGACTTCGGCCTTTCAAATACAAGCTAGAGACCATATGCAACATGCAACCACATATGACACCGCGAAGTTAAAGTAGTCACCGGGGATGGTGGTTCATTGGGAGCGGGGTCATCAACTCCAGAGCTACGTTTACCGTCTCCATCTGCTGACACTGCAGCCTTTAAATGGCTGAAACGTGTCTGGCCTAGCCGCATACCACACTGGAGCAACTTCTCTCTTTTATTTTGTGCTTCTGTGAAGGCAGCAGACTCTAAAATACCCTTGCATAAAAACACAATAGTGAGAGTATGGGTGAAGTGTGTGCAGAACTAGTGCACTATAAAAGTAGCAGATAGCAGGTGGCTGAAAAATAAATGATAGGAGACATATGATAGCTCTACAATATTGCATGGCAAAGAAAATTAGATTCTACTCCATATGATTTTGTAATATATGAGCACAGGAAATGCAGGTACTCCTCCAGCACACCACCACATGTGGTCCTATCAAGATAACAGTCGATTGAAAATAAATAGGTTAGTCAATTTTTTTTATGAACTGTCCAATCTATAAGGAACGGGCAGATGGCCTTCGTCTACCTCCCACCAATCACTGTTGACGATCTTTCTCGAACCGCCAGCGACCACCGGCCCAGACCCCTGCCTTCGCCCCCCCGCCCCCCCCCGTCGACATCACACCACTGCCGTGCTTGGCAGCGCCCCCAGGCCATCCCTTTAATCTCGGCCGACCTCCAGATCGGGTGCCAGCAGCTCTAGGCCCCACACGCCCCTAAGATAAACACCGAGGCACTGCTTCCCCGGTGTAATAGGCAGACTAGCGCTTGTTACACCGGGGAATGCTTCTGTTAATTGGAAATCAACTGACCAGGATTTGAAATCCAGGGGGGTGACGGACCTCTTGCTAAGGTGAAATAGTATATGAGGAGAAACCTTGTGCATCGCGAGTAACTAGGAACATCTAGTATCAAGAAGAAGCGGTCAGCTAGTGTCTTCTGTGGGATGAATACCGTGCAAGCAGACACGTAAGATTTGCACGAATAAGGGAAGAGGATTACCATTTCCGGTTGCCAGTGTGGTCACCTCCACATGTTGCGCCGATCTTCTTCTTTTTACCGGGGAAACCGATGTTTTGGAGGAGGGTGCAGGCTTGGACGAACCCATGGCCAAATTGTTGACTGTGTTGCCGTGGCCGTATGTCGGTGGAGGGGAAGCAAATCCGAGTAGCTCTGGTGCGGTGGACGGTGGCGAAGTTGGAGCGGCAACGGTGAGGCGCAGGACGACGTGGCTGAACTGGCTCGGGTACGGACGACCCGGCCTCGGCTTCAACTACTAGCCTTGGAGGGCATTGCGGTTGAGGTTGTGGTGGACGACGACGTCAGGGTATCGGCTCCGGCGTGATGGAGGAGGGCGGCAGTTGATGGGTGGGATGGGGTGGCGGATGGAGGACGCCGGGGTTTTGCGGCTGGTGCAGAAGTAGTATTG
>NC_041382.1:135426795-135540395 GCF_002162155.2 Triticum dicoccoides | reverse complement strand
CTCAGGGAGAACCATGTTTCGGTCAGGGACGCGTTTGTTTTTGGCTTTTTTGAACAGATGGGACGCGCTTGTTCGAAATTTGGGGAAAGTGCAAACTTTGCCCCCTCTTAAATTTCGGACCTACTGCAAGTTGGGGGTAGGATGGTAATTCCAGGTGTCCCAAATAGTGGGCAGGAGGGATTTTGGCCGCGCGCATGTGTGCTTAGGCAGCCATTGTGTATGAATGTTTTTCGGAGGCGGTTGCGTGGCGTCTAGATGAAGCTACAAACCTACCCCAGTTTAGACCTTTGGACGTCGGGCCGGTAGGTTTCACGGGTCGAAGTTAGAAAAGTAATTTCCTTCTACTACCAAACATTGTTCTCACGCGGTTTTGAGCGAGTAGAGGCTCTTTTGGCGCTTCGTTCAAAATTTTGAAATAGAAGCATTCATGTTTAGAGTACTCTTGAACTTTGAGGATTGACCTAAATAGACAACGTTAAATTTGACCTTGTATGTTTGAAAACCTCATTAAATTATCCGCTTATTTTTGAAATTTTGACACTTGAAAATCCTATAACTACGATTATTTTGGAATGAAGGAGGTAAATTTGAATCTATTTTGTACACGACTATATATATTATTATGTACAAAATCAGAGCAAAGATTGGTGCCCCCATAATTTAGGTATGATTTACAAATGCCATGATATCGAATTCAAATAATTGAATAGACTTCATGTTGAATTCGATTTTTTAAACCACCTTAAGTTGAATTCAAATGTATACTATTTCATAGCTAGCTATTTATAATGTTCATTGTGTAACTTTCGTATGTATAATGTGCTTTACACACACAACATGAACTATACTCACGTTTATATTCGATTGCTAAAGGATGCATTGTCTGGAGTTCAAAATACTAACTATGTGGATTAATTATGTTGAATAATAACATAGACATGCTCAAATTCGATAGAATCTAGATGTCTGATGGATCAATGACCGTTCCTTACGTGAATTGCAAATATCATGACCCCATCCTAATGTTTGGATACAATTTATATCTTTAATCAATGTGTACATCAGTCTTCTACGTGTAGTTTCACTCTCCATCGGTGGTCTCTCACACATGCTCACACACTCTCTCCCGAGGTGTCTTTCTCGCATACATGCTCTCGATATAACCCCCCTCTCGTAACCATTTAGACTATTTTCACTAACCTTTATCACAAACACTCTTCCTCTCACAAGCATACACACGCACAATCCCCATCGACCCTTTCTATATACATAGACCTGCCTACGTGTCTCCTGTACGCACATTATCTTTAGGTCTGTCTATCACGCATTGTCTCACACCCCTCTTCCTAACCAACGAGTATGATTCTAGCAGAGCATTCTGTAGGAGGCCCCTTAAAGTTAGGTTGGATGAATTGTAATATCAGAGATAAGGGGTTACCTTAGTCCGAGAACCCAGGGTTACAAATCCTAGCCGGCTTTGTCAATGGACACAGAGTCCTTCACAATTCTGCTATCGTTGTCTTGTATGACAAATCATCCATGGGTCTCCCTAAATGCGTCACGGGCCGACCAATGTGGCGCAGGAACCGAACCAAGGGCCTCACCTCGACCCACCGGACCTCACGCGGTGACACACCCTCTGCCCCCAGGTCTCGTTATCTTCTCACACCCACACAGACCAACACATACACCTCACAAAAAAATCTCCTCGTGCCTCTATCCCCCCTTGCATATACACACTCAAGGGAATATCTCGCCGTGACATCATATTAGTCTCTCTCTCTACACCTCTCTCATTTCTCATGCTATCTCACCCACACCCCCTCCCCCCGCCGGCCCTCTATCCATGCCTCTCTCGAATACGTAATACACACACATACCTCTCTAGGCCCTGCCAAATACATCAACTACACATTCACACATGTTACATCACGTACCCCATTGATTTAAAAAGCCCTCTCTTCACTTTTATTTCGCATACAACATTCCTTTTGAATAAAGTGTGGCCAAAAAATTATTTTAGAATTTCTACATATATACAACATTAAAAAGTTATATGGAGGAGTATGAACGTTAATTTGTTGCATGGTGCCCACAATGATATTTATTCCGCACTGTGAATTTTTATATTTTTATACTATATATAAAGTTAGTCATAATAAAGAGAAACGAAGAGCATCTCTCTCCCCATCGCATACGCCCCCTTTACGCCCCTTTCACGTACGCACACAAACTATCTCCGGGTCCTCTAAAATTAAGCCCCATCACATTTACGCATGTTTCATATTTCTCTTGCGATATATACAGTGACGATCATTGTATTTGGAGCAAAAGCACGATACGTACATTGGACTTCAGAATCCACTCATTACGGTCACCATTTATGTCTTGTGGTTATTATACAGTCACGGGCTCACAGTACAGCTCTGTATTTGCTCAAGACACGACTAGTTCACTAGTTAAACGCTCCACATGGCACCTCTAGTGTTGCACCACATTATCTTACTACCATTGGGCCCGCCTGTCGGCTTGTATCTACTCTTCTACACTCTTATAAAAAATAGAGTTGGTGATATGGTGTGCCTCCCATCCTGCAATATAGGTCGTCCAATTTATATCTGACGGATAGGAAGGAAACTATGGCAATTTTGCAAAAAGGTACCCACACACCTCTCCACATTTGCAAATAAGGCCTTCCCTCATTCATCATTTTCTCTCAGAAGATAAACTAGTCATACAAATGCATCTTGATGTTACGTGCAATGCACGAGCATCTTGCTAGTAAGAATGAAAACAAACGACAAAAAAATATTGGACGGTGGTTCGAAGCCATGACCGCGGGCACAACAGACAAGGTGGCCTTGTATTGGTATGCTAAGCCGTCTGTTTTAACACACAGGAGCTGGTGAGGTGATTATACACACATGCACACGAACTTCATGCACGCAACACTCACACAAACACATGCATCCACGCACTCATGCAACACTCACATGTACACACGCAGCCACGCACGCACGCAACACTCACACGCACACACGCACGCATGCATGCACACACCACACGACCAACACACACTCTCACACTCAAGTGCTCAACCTACACGTGCATGCACACACATCAGACCCTGATAGACACATACACAACCAAGTGATTCCCGCACACGGGTTGGAGTCTTCTCGCGCCTGCGTAAATTTGTGTTTATCTGACCTTTTTCCTATGCGAACTGACAGGTGGGGCCCACAAGGAATGTGGTCAATTTAACTAGTCAACATGGTGCCACATAGACTATTTGGCTGGTCAATGAAGTGCAATCCGATGCTGAACAGTGAGCAAGTGACCGTATAATCACCACAAAACGTATATAGTGACCGTAATGAGCGTATTCTGAAGTTCGGTGACCGTACTATGCTTTCTCTCTGTAGGCCCTCCAAAACTACATCTCTATGATACGTCTCCATTGTATCTACTTTTCCAAACACTTTTGCCCTTGTTTTGGACTCTAACTTGCATGATTTGAATGGAACTAACCCGGACTGACGCTGTTTTCAGCAGAATTGCTATGGTGTTATTTATGTGCAGAAACAAAAGTTCTCGGAATGACCTGAAACTTCACGGAACATCTATTTGGAAATAATAAAATGAAGACCAGGGGGCCCACCACCTGTCCACGAGGGTGGGGGCGCGCCCCCTACCTCGTGGGCCCCCTGGAGCTACTCCGACCTCAACTCCAACTCTATATATTTGCCTTCGGGGAGAAAAAAAATCAAAGAGAAGAATTCATCGCGTTTTACAATACAGAGCCACCGCCAAGCCCTAAAACCTCTCGGGAGGGCTGATCTGGAGTCCATTCGGGGCTCCGGAGAGGGGAATCCGTCGCCATCGTCATCATCAACCATCCTCCATCACTAATTTCATGATGCTCACCGCCGTGTGTGAGTAATTCCATCGTAGGCTTGCTAGACGGTGATGGGTTGGATGAGATCTATCATGTAATCGAGTTAGTTTTGTTAGGGTTTGATCCCTACTATCCACTATGTTCTGAGATTGATGTTGCTATGACTTTGCTATGCTTAATGCTTGTCACTAGGGCCCGAGTGCCATGATTTCAGATCTGAACCTATTATGTTTTCATCAATATATGAGAGTTGTTGATCCTATCTTGCAAGTCTATAGTCACCTATTATGTGTTATGATCCTTTAACCCCAAAGTGACAATAATCGGGATACTTACCGGTGATGACCATAGTTTGAGGAGTTCATGTATTCACTATGTGCTAATTCTTTGTTCCGGTACTCTATTAAAAGGAGGCCTTAATATTCCTTAGTTTCCATTAGGACCCCGCTGCCACGGGAGGGTAGGACAAAAGATGTCATGCAAGTTCTTTTCCATAAGCACGTATGACTATATTCGGAATACATGCCTACATTACATTGATGAATTGGAGCTAGTTTTGTGTCACCCTAGGTTATGACTGTTACATGATGAACCGCATCCGGCATAATTCTCCATCAGCGATCCATTGCCTACGAGCTTTGCGTATATTGTTCTTCGCTTATTTACTTTTCCATTGCTACTATTACAATCACTGCAAAGTACCAAAAACATTACTTTTACTATCATTATCTTTTGCTACCGTTACCACTGCTATCATATTACTTTGCTACTAAACACTTTGCTGCAGATATTAAGTTTCCAGGTGTGGTTGAATTGACAACTCAACTACTAATACTTGAGAATATTCTTTGGCTCCCCTTGTGTCGAATCAATAAATTTGGGTTGAATACTCTACCCTCGAAAACTGTTGTGATCCCCTATACTTGTGGGTTATCAAGACTATTTTCTGGCGTCGTTGCCGGGGAGCATAGCTCTATTCTTTGAGTCACTTGGGATTTATATTTGCTTATCATTATGAAGAACTTGAGAGATCCAAAAACCAAGATTTATCCCTCAACTACGAGGGGAGGTAAGGAACCGCCATCTAGCTCTGCACTTGATTCACCTTCTGTTTTGAGTAAGCTTGCGACACCTAAACCTGCTTCTGCTATTCGTTCTGATATGTCGCATGTTATTGATGATGCCACTTCTACTATGGATGATACTTATGATGAAACTACTTCTATGCTTGATACTACTGTGCCACTTGGTGAATTTCTTGATGAACAACTTGCTAGGGTTAGAGAGAGTGAAAATATTGAATCTGATAATACTAATGAAAGTGATGATGAAGACTTGCCTGTTATTCCTGAGGGTTATGTTTTTGAAAAAGAAGCTGCTCTAGCTATTTTTGCTTGCAAAGATAGATACGAACTTAAGAGGTTATTAGCTAAATGGAATAAGCAATCTCTAAATGCTAGGATGAAACCTGACCCTGCTTTTGCTACTTCACCTATCTGTGTTACTGATAAGGATTATGAATTCTCTGTTGATCCTAATATAATTACTTTGGTTGAATCTGATCCTTTTCATGGCTATGAATCTGAAACTGTTGTGGCACATCTTACTAAATTAAATGATATAGCTACCCTATTCACTAATGATGAGAGAACTCGTTACTTTTATATCCTTAAAATATTTCCGTTCTCATTAAAGGGTGATGCTAGGATATGGTTTAATTCTCTTGATCCTAGTTGTGTGCGTAGTCCCCAGGATATGATTTATTACTTGTCTGCTAAATATTTCCCTGCTCATAATAAACAAGCTACTTTAAGGGATATATATAATTTTGTGCAAATTGAAGAAGAGAGTCTCCCACAAGCTTGGGGGAGGCTTCTCAAGTTATTTAATGCTTTGCCTGATCATCCTCTTAAGAAAAATGAAATACTTGATATCTTTTATAATGGACTAACCGATGCCTCCAGAGATTACCTGGATAGTTGTGCTGGTTCTATTTTCAGGGAAAGAACGCCGGATGAAGCTGAAATTCTATTGAATAATATGTTGACAAATGAAAATAATTGGACACTTCCTGAACCGACTCCTGAGCCTATTCCTAAACCAACTCCGAAGAAGAGAGGTATTCTATTTCTCAGTCCTGAAGATATGCAAGAGGCAAAGAAATCCATGAAAGAAAAGGGTATTAAAGCTGAAGATGTTAAGAATTTACCTCCTATTGAAGAAATACACGGTCTTAATTTACCGCATGTTGAAGAAACATATGATCTTAATCCATTACCTATTGAAGAAACTCATGGTCTTGATAACCCGACACAGGTAGTAAAGATAAATTCTCTCTATAGATATGATAAAGCTGAAATCCCATTTACTAAGTTTGCTAGCCCATGCTTAGATGAGTTTGATAAATTTATGGCTAAGCAAGAAGATTTTAATGCTTATTTTGGTAGACAATTGAAATACAATTCAAATATGCTTGAACACTTGGGTGATTATATGGCTAATGTCAAAGGTGAACTTAAACTTATTAGTAAACATGCTTCTATGGTTACCACTCAAGTAGAACAAGTACTTAAAGCTCAAAATGATTTGCTCAATGAATTGAATAGTAAGAATAATGATAATGCTGTTAGAGTGGCTACTAGAACTGGTAGAATGACTCAGGAACCTTTGTATCCTAAAGGCCACCCTAAGAGAATTGAGCAAGATTCTCAGAGAAATAATGTGGATGCACCTAGTCCTTCTAATAGGAAGAAAAGGAAAAATGATAGGACTTTGCATGCTTCTAGTGAACCTATTACTGAAACACGTGAGAATCCAAATGATATTTCTATCTCTGATGCTGAAACACAATCTGGTAATGAACCTGAAACTAGTAATAATGTTAATGATAATGTTCATGATGATGCTCAACCTAGTAATGATAATGATATAGAAATTGAACCTGCTGTTGATCTTGATAACCCACAATCAAAGAATCAACGTTATGATAAGAAAGACTTTGTTGCTAGGAAACACGGTAAGGAAAGATAGCCTTGGGTTTAGAAACCCATGCCTTTTCCTCCCAAACCATCCAAGATAAAGGATGATGAGGATTTTGGGCGCTTTGCTGAAATGATTAGACCTATCTTTTTGCGTATGCGATTAACTGATATGCTTAAAATGAATCCTTATGCTAAGTATATGAAAGATATTGTTACTAATAAAAGAAAGATACCGGAAGCTGAAATTTCCACCATGCTTGCTAATTATACTTTTGAGGGTGGAATACCAAAGAAACTTGGAGATCCAGGAGTACCCACTATACCATGCTCCATTAAAAGAAACTATGTTAAAACTGCTTTATGTGATCTTGGAGCCGATGTTAGTGTTATGCCTCTCTATTTATATCGTAGACTTGATTTGAATAAGTTGACACCTACTGAAATATCTTTGCAAATGGTTGATAAATTAACTGCTATTCCTGTCAGTATTTGTGAGGATGTGCCTGTTGTAGTTGCAAACGTTACTATTTAACGGACTTTGTTATTCTTGATATTCCCGAGGACGATAGTATGTTTATTATTCTTGGAAGACCCTTTTTGAATACTGCAGGGGCTGTTATTGATTGCACTAAAGGCAATGTCACTTTTCATGTTAATGGTAATGAGCATACGGTACACTTTCCGAGGAAACAACCTCAAGTTCATAGTATCAATTCTATTGGAAAAATTCCATCGATTATTTTTCGAGGTTTTGAATTTCCTCTTCCTAATGTCAAGAAGAAATATGATATTCTTATTATTTGGGATGTGCATATCCCCGTTGAGGTAACATATTGTTGTTCGAAATTTCTCCGGTTCCATGTTATTCGGAATGAGTTCGTTAACAAGACTTGATCAACCTTGTTAGTGGATTCCTTTTGATGAGCATGAGATGGATGAAACTAGAAGGCACAACCTTCTGTACCTTCCTCTTACTTTCTGTTATTTATATTAAATAAAATAAAAATAGTATTTTTCTATCTGTTATCTGATTTATCCGTGCAATATAAAAATACCCCAAAAATAAAAGTTCTCCAAATGCCCTGAAATTTAAATATGTTTTTTTCTGGAATATTTGAGAATATTTGGCACTGAGAACACAGCAGGAGGAGCTGGCACCTGGCCACGAGGGTCAGGGGCGCGCCCTACCCCCTACCTCATGGGCCCACGGTGGCCCTCCTCCACTTATCCATTCACCCACACACTCCTTCTTCCCCCCACAAACACGAATATCCAGCTCAAACCCCAGTCCGAGCTCATTTTCCTGCCATTTTTGATCCCCTTGCTCAAAGCACCTCTCACAAAACTGCTTGGGGAGATTGTTCCTTGGTATGTGACTCCTCCATTGGTCCAATTAGTTTTTGTTCTAGTGCTTTATTCATTGCAAATTTGTGCTGCCTAGATGACCATGTTCTTGAGCTTGCATGTCAAATTTATATGGTTCCAAGTAGTTTTGATGCATGATATAGGCTCTAGGCACTTGTATGAGTAGTTGCTACCAATATTATTGAGTTTGGCCTACTTTTATTTCGAAGTTACTAAAAATTTCAGAATTTTTCAGAGAATAATGAAGAGATTTTTGAGGGGCTCATCGAGCCGAAGCTCGAAGGAAAAGCAAAATGAAGAAGCAATGAAGCCCAAATATAATTTTCCTCGCACTGCGGAGGTTAGGCCGTGTGAATGGCCCTCCGATGATTTCTTGAGAGCCACCGGGATTTATGAGGATTTTTATGAATTGGCTAAGAATGCAGGCCTCACCGACTTCCTCCACGACCAACGCAAATAATATCTCTTACTCACCAATACTTTTGTGCAAAACTTCTACTATTATCCTAGGGAATCACCTGCTTCAGTAGAGTTTCATTTTTATGATGTGGTTAAGAAGATGTCACTTTATGATTTTTGTCGGGTTTGTTTGATCCCTTTCGAGGGCAAAATAGAGGAACCACATCGTGACAATGTGGATGGGTTTATTGATACCATCACCGTAGGGGAAACGAGGAAGGTTTCCGATGCACGAATCACTAGCATACATTTTCCTGTTTTACGCTACTTTGCAATATTTGCTAGTCGTTGCTTAATTGGTCGCGAAAACTATGGAAACCTTAGTGTTCCTGATATTATTATTTTGTTCCACGGGTTATTCTGTGATAACTCTATGAGTATGGGCAGTATTATTGCTAAACGGTTGAGTCTGAACCATGCAAAGGGCCCCATCTTTGGTGGTATCTATGCTTCACGTCTAGCTGCACATTTTAACATACCTATTAGGCATTATGAGAAGGAAGAAAAATTGCTGCCTCATGTTTATTTAGATTATAAGAGTATGGTAGCACATGATTTCATTATAAAGAATAGGGAAGGGGAGTTTAAATACAAATTATTCTTTGATAAACATCATCCGGAGACTATTACCTTGCCTGCTCCTTCCTTATTTGATTTATCTACAGGCTAGTACCTCGTCTCGTCGGAGGACATTCACGCCTACCGGAACCCTGCACCAGCCATAGAGCCAGAGTCGGAACCACCAGTTGATCCTCCACGACAGTCTAATTACCAGTGGGATCCGGAGATGATTGCCAACCAGTGGCAATCAGAGTCTTCTTCATCACAGTACGACCCCAACTATTATTATGGATATCTACCAGGCCAGTTGTGGCCATAGACCAACTTAGGCCAAAAGCCTAAGCTTGGGGGAGTACATATTATTATGTTCACACACTCATTGCTAGATGTCGGTGCTCATACTTTTTCATTGTATCATCCATGCTAGTTTATTTCCTTTTTATGCTTTCTTCTTGTGTGTTTAATAAACCTTAAGAAAAAACCAAAAAAATAGTTGTAGCTTTTAATTAGTTTACTTTCCATGCTTGTAGTAGTAATTAAAAAGAAAACCCAAAAAGATTTCCTGTTCTTCTTTTGCTTGTTGGGAGCTTTCCCGTGTAAATAGTTTTATTTCTTTTCTTTTCTTTGGGGGTCGATAGGAGAAGACCATGATTAAATTGTTGAAGTGGCTCTTATATGCATAATTGTTGATCTGACAAAAGAGCCCATATTGCCTTATCTTCTCCTGTTTATTGAATGCTTGTAGATTCCAGCTTAGTCCAATGCATGTGCACTATTATTATTATTCACATCATTCGGTCATGCAAGTGAAAGGCAATTATGACGATATATGATGGACTGACTGAGATGAGAAAAGCTGGTATGAACTCAACCTCTTTTGTTTTTGTAAATATGATTAGCTCATCGTTCCTGATTCAGCTTATTATGAATAAACATGTTTGCAATGACAACTAGAGATCATAGTTTCTTGTGCCATGCTTGATTAGCTAAGAGCTTATAATGGTTTACCTTGCGTGCCAGCATGCTATTAAAATGGTTGTGATGTGGTATGATAGGGTGGTATCCTCCTCTGAATGATTTAAGTGACTTGACTTGGCGCATGTTCACGCATGTAGTTGAAACAAAATCAACATAGCCTTCATGATATTTATGTTCATGGTGGATTATATCCTACTCATGCTTGCATTCGGTGTTGACTAATTTTAATGCATGTTCATGACTGTTGTCGCTCTCTAGCTGGTCGCTTCCCAGTCTTTTGCTAGCCTTCACATGTACTAAGAGGGAATACTGCTTGTGCATCCAACTCCATAAACCCCAAAGTTATTCCATATGAGTCCACCATACCTACCTATATATGGTATCTACCTGCCGTTCCAAGTAAATTTGTATGTGCCAAACTCTAAACCTTCAAATAAATATTCTGTTTTGTATGCTCGAATAGCTCATGTATCAACTAGGGCCATCCGTATCTTCCATGTTAGGCAGGTTATTCTCAAGAGGAGTGGACTCCGCTCCTCACTCACGAGAAAATGGCCAGTCACCGGGATGCCCAGTCCCATGCTTTATGCAAATCAAATCAAAATAATTGCAAACAAAACTCCCCCTGGGACTCTTGTTAGTTGGAGGCACTCGTTGTTTCAAGCAAACCATGGATTGATGCTTGTTGGTGGAGGGGGAGTATAAACTTTAGCATTCTGTTTGGGAACCACCTATAATGTGTGTAGCATGGAAGATATCGCCATCTCTTGGTTGTTATGTTGACAATGAAAGTATACCGCTCAAAATATTATTCATCTCTATTTCAAAACCGAGCTCTGGCACCTCTACAAATCCCTGCTTCCCTCTGCGAAGGGCCTATCTATTTACTTTCATGTTGAGTCATCATCCTCTTATTAAAAAGCACCAGTTGGAGAGCACCGCTGTCATTTGCATTCATTACTGTTAGTTTACATTGAGTATGACTTCACTGGATCTCTTTTACCATGAATTACAATGTCTAGTCAGTCCTTGATCTTTAAAGGTGCTCTGCATTTGTGTTTTGTGGTCTCAGAAAGGGCTAGCGAGATACCATCTTGCTATATCATATTATGATTGTTTTGAGAAAGTGTTGTCATACGAGATTTATTATTATTGCTCGCTAGTTGATTATGCCATTGATATGAGTAAACTTGAGACCTAAGCGTTATTGTGAATGTGGTTAGTCATAATCTTTGCTGAAAACTTGAATGCTGGTTTTACATATTTACAACAACAAGAGCAAATAGAGTTTGTAAAAGTTTTTATTTATCACTTTCAGTTTATCAACTGAATTGCTTGAGGACAAGCAAAGGTTTAAGCTTGGGGGAGTTGATACGTCTTCGTTGTATCTACTTTTCCAAACACTTTTGCCCTTGTTTTGGACTCTAACTTACATGATTTGAATGGAACTAACCCGGACTGACGCTGTTTTCAGCAGAATTTCTATGGTGTTATTTATGTGCAGAAACAAAAGTTCTCGGAATGACCTGAAACTTCACGGAATATCTATTCGGAAATAATAAAAAATCCTTGCAAAAGATGAAGACCAGGGGGCCCACCACCTGTCCACGAGGGTGGGGGGCGCGTCTGCCCCCCTAGGGCGCCCCCCTACCTCGTGGGCCCCCTGGAGCTCCTCCGACCTCAACTCCAACTCTATATATTTGCTTTCGGGGAGAAAAAAAAAATCAGAGAGAAGAATTCATTGCGTTTTACGATACGGAGCCGCCACCAAGCCCTAAAACCTCTCGGGAGGGCTGATCTGGAGTCCGTTCGGGGCTCCGGAGAGGGGAATCCGTCGCCATCGTCATCATCAACCATCCTCCATCACTAATTTCATGATGCTCACCGCCGTGTGTGAGTAATTCCATCGTAGGCTTGCTGGACGGTGATGGGTTGGATGAGATCTATCATGTAATCGAGTTAGTTTTGTTAGGGTTTGATCCCTAGTATCCACTATGTTCTGAGATTGATGTTGCTATGACTTTGCTATGCTTAATGCTTGTCACTAGGGCCCGAGTGCCATGATTTCAGATCTGAACCTATTATGTTTTCATCAATATATGAGAGTTCTTGATCCTATCTTGCAAGTCTATAGTCACCTATTATGTGCTATGATCCGTTAACCCCGAAGTGACAATAATCGGGATACTTACCGGTGATGACCATAGTTTGAGGAGTTCATGTATTCACTATGTGCTAATGCTTTGTTCCGGTACTCTATTAAAAGGAGGCCTTAATATCCCTTAGTTTCCATTAGGACCCCGCTGCCACGGGAGGGTAGGACAAAAGATGTCATGCAAGTTCTTTTCCATAAGCACGTATGACTATATTCGGAATACATGCCTACATTACATTGATGAATTGGATCTAGTTCTATGTCACCCTAGGTTATGACTGTTACATGATGAACCGCATCCGGCAGAATTCTCCATCACCGATCCATTGCCTACAAGCTTTCCATATATTGTTCTTCGCTTATTTACTTTTCCGTTGCTACTGTTACAATCACTACAAAATACCAAAAACATTACTTTTACTATCATTACGTTTTGCTACCGTTACCACTGCTATCATATTACTTTGCTACTAAACACTTTGCTGCAGATATTAAGTTTTCAGGTGTGGTTGAATTGACAACTCAGCTGCTAATACTTGAGAATATTCTTTGGCTCCCCTTGTGTCGAATCAATAAATTTGGGTTGAATAGTCTACCCTCGAAAACTGTTGCGATCCCCTATACTTGTGGGTTATCACTCTACACGTTCTTGCATGTTACATCTAACAACTATGCAATAAATCAGTACTACTACGCTCTAACACAATAAATCATATGTGTTTGTAGTTTTACTAGATATCATATTGTTACTTAATTATTCAGTTTGCATATATTAAAATTGCCTTTGAAATGTATGGCCACTATCATCTACCGCATGGGAAAAATCCCGCCCTTTCCTGTTTAGTCAGGTTTGTATCGATGGATCATGCGAAACAGAAAAACTATAGTACTAGTATAGAGTACAAGTGACAGTTCACTGGGCTACTGTGTCGTGTACTCCTCTGTCGTAAGAGTGGAGCGCTCGCTTTCATAAATGTTCTAGTCCCTTTCGCAGACATGTGGGACATCAAGCTACTGGGTCCATGTGCCATAACAAAATACAGTGCAGAGCAGCAGGGGTGAAGCACCCCAGTCATGGCGCCGGTGTAGTAATGAGAAATGAGGCATCAAATCAGAAAGCTGCACCTTTCCCGTAGTTAAGTTGGAAGGACGAAGTAATAATAATGCTAGTAAAAAAAAGAAGTTGGAGGGACGAAGCAACCATCATTTCACTCGTTTCTGAATTCGCTTCTCCCTCATCTTCTTCAAGTTAACCATGTGTTGCTTCTGCCATTTGTCGGAGTAATTGGCGACGGGTACCCCGAAGACGGCAAGACAATAATTCAAGACACCGGGGCTAGCAAAGCCCCTCAGTCCGACTGCCCGGCTGCTCCTGCCGGCTCCCCTACCGACTGCTCTGCCCGGCCGGCTGCCGGCTGCCGACTGCGCCGACCAGCCGGCTGCCGACTGCGCCGACCAGCCGGCTGCCGACTGCGCCAACTAGCCGGCTGCTGGCTGCAGCGCGACCGACACCGACGAGACGGCTGTACCCGAGCACTGTTCATGTGTCACCCCAGCCATCATGTATAGTGTCACTTGTCCCTTGGCACTATTCTATAAAGTGCCTAGGGGACAAGAATGACATCCACCCATGCCTCTAGCTAGCTAGCTATCATGCCACTACCTAGCTTACTTCCTAAGCTACTCACATAACTTACATATCAAGCTAGCCATGCCTATATAAGCTAGCTCCATCCATCCATCAGGGGAGGACACTCACGCATGAACACACAAGCACCACCATGGCCACTCCATTCGGCCACAAGCTAGCCACTCTCTCACTTGTGCTCATATGCATATACGAGACCAGATGCCTGCGGCACCGACCTCAGATACAACTCCAGGAGCACTCTGTACTAGATATACCAGATATACTCAAACATGCAGGAGTAGGGGTATTATCTCTCCGGAGAGCCCTGAACCTGGGTAAACTATCGCGTGCTACTCGCATACCCGCTCCCGGGCCTGTCAGCATCAGTCTTGCCCTCAAACGAAGCCACCCTGTGGCATTTGTCGTCTTGCACCCCCCGTGAGAATACCACGACAGTTGGCGCCCACCGTGGAGCGGTACTATGCTACCACGCTGCTGCTGGTTTCGCAATTCGGGCGGGACCTTTTTCGCCATCTTCATCAGCTCCACCGCGACCTCGCCGCCGTATCTCCGACCGCACACGAGGGCTCGACATCAACTCGCCCCTAGGGCGGCCGTGCGAGACGGTGCATCTTCGTTGATGGCCTCGCCGTCCCCGTCACCTCCGTCACGGCATCGCTGTCGCCTCTCCAACCGCGCTCGAGGGCTCGACATCGGCATGCCCCCGAGACGGGCATGCGGGACAGCGCGTCCGCATCGTTGGCCTCGACACCGCTCGTGCCGCTCACTTGCATATGCTTGCAAGCTAGCTAGATGCAAGTCAACAATGGTCAAACCACGGCCATGCATTGCCCGTACACTTCTCAGATGCAGGTCGGACACGACCTGTACTCAAGCCAGACAATGGTTATGCACTAGCAAACCAACGCCACCCCGCTCTGGCCGATGTGCTGCTCTGCTCCGCTGCGCGTTCATCTGCACGCGCGAGCACGCACCAGCGAACCCCTGCCCCCTTCGCCCCATCCAGCGCTCCGTGGCCTCGTCGGCCTGCCTCTGCTCGTCCATGGCGCCGCCACAGACCTCCCAGCCGCGGAGCCGCTGGCTCGGCTGCGCCTCACCAACCCCCGATGCCGACCCGTGTTGGGGCCTCCCGTGGCTCTCCACCCGCGGCATACCCATGGGCTCACTCGACCGCACGGCCGCACCCCCGAACCCGCGCGCGTCCGCCCGTCGTCTCCTCTGCGCAACCGCCGTCCTGACCCCGTCGCTCCGTCGGCATGCACACGCAACCCTGCCACGTCGCGGTGCCGCCCCGCATCGCTGCCTCCGAGTCCTGCCTCGCCCGGGCCGGCTCTGCATCCCGCCTCCGCGCGCTGGCCTTGGCCGGCCTGCCCCGCACCCGCGCCGCCTAGCCCCAGCGAGCCCGCAGACTGCCGTCTCCGCGCAGGGCCTCCTAAGCCGCCTGATCACCGGCCCCGTCCCGGGCCTCCTGCGTGTCCGCGCGCCCATCACGCTGCGCCCCGCACCCGACTCCCCGTAGCCGCGCATCTGCACCACCGCGTCCCTGGCCGCCTGCAGCGTTTGCGCCGGGTCTGGCGCACTGCCCCATGCCTAGCCGGCTTTGGCCCCCTCTGCCTCCGGTGCCCGCCCCAGGCCGACTGATCGTTCATAAGCAGAGGGACCGGCTGCCCCCGCGGAGATAGAGAAAGAGAAGAGTCAGGTCGACTGCTAGCAAAAGAAACAAAAAAGAGTGGGAAGCCGATTGCCCACAGCCGACTGGAAGAAAAAAAATAGAGAAAAAGAAATGGGGTCGGCTGGAGAAATGCCGGCTGTCCAAGCCGACAGAAAAAAAAGAAAGAAGAGATATGCGTTCGACCGCACGCAACCGACTGGAATTTGCATCCGACTGCCAAATGTGTATCCGACTGCCATATATGCATCCGACTGCTCGCAGCCGGCTGAAAATTGTGTCTTACTGCCAGATGTGTGTCCAACTACCTGCTGTGAAGAAGGTGCTGACTGTCCAGCCGGATGAACAAGAAATGTCCGTCCGGCTGCCCACATCCGGACAAAGAGAAGAAGAAAAAAAATCAACTTCAACAAAGAAGACAAAGTAGTTGCCGGGAGTTACGGCCCGACTACTCAACAGTCGTCCTAAATCTCGGGGGCTACACCCAGCGGGTGCGCTGACGCGCCCTCGCGAAGAAGAAGACAAAGTAGTTGCCGGGAGATCCGGCCCGACTGCTCAGCAGTCGACCCGAATCTCGGGGGCTACACCCAGCGGGTGCGCTGACGCACCTCCGCGAGGAAGAAGACAAAGTAGTTGGCGGAGATCCGACCCGACTGCTCAGCAGTCGGGCCGAATCTCGGGGACTACACCCAGTGGATGCGCTGGCGCACCCCCACGGAAGATTGCAAGAAACAAAAACAAGAGACAGAAGAAGAGTTCTGTCCGGCTGACAGTAGGCGGCAGAAGAGAAAAAAGAAGAAAAAGGCGCTGCTAGACGCCTCGATGCCTGGCTGGTCGAGCTTGACTGGCCGGGACCCCTTCGAGCACCCGGAGGCTCGAGGGCTGCAACCAGCGAGTGCGCCGGCATGCTCCGCGAGCGCTGAGCCGCGACGGCTGTCTTCGACAACATCTGCCGTGACTACACGAAAATCAATGTGAGCTCCTCACCCGCATAGTTTTGCACCATGCAAGCACTGATAACCCCGAGCGATGCTCGGGGGCTATCTCCGCATTTTATTATAGTTGCACCACTATTAGCTCCGGTGCCAGCCAGAGTTGGCCCGGAGGCTGGCCGCTTGGCCCGAGACGTTATTTCCCGCAGACAGCTTAGTAGCGTGTGTAGTACCAAAGGCCCACCTCTCAGCCACAGACCGCAGAGCGGCTATCCGGCTAGCAAGAGCAAAAGCTGGAGGTCACCCCACGCGAAAAAACGTCCGGGAAGAGAAACACTTCGGGCGACCCGACCGTTTGCTTTATGAGTACCTGCTCGGTTAAATCCACCCCCAGAGTCTGAGTACTGTACACTCCACTTAGCGGCCCACTCTCAGCCACAGACCGCAGAGCGGCTGTCCGGCGAGCGAGAGCACAAGCCAAAAAGCGGGGGGAACACGAAAAAGATTGAAGGGGGCTTAGACGAAACCGAGTCAGCACCCTCCGCATAAAACTTGCAATGCTAAAAGCATTCATTTGATATATCTGCGTGGACTAACTTTGTCTTTTGCATGATCATTTCCGTGAACACCCGCCAAAAAACCTCCGCCCAACTTTGCCAAGTTGCCCGGAGGCTTGGGGCTACTGTCGGAGTAATTGGCGATGGGTACCCCGAAGACGACAAGACAATAACTCAAGACATCGTGGCTAGCAAAGCTCCTCAGTCCGACTGCCTGGCCGCTCCTGCCGGCTCCCTGTCCGACTGCTCTGCCCAGCCGGCTGCCGGCTGCTGACTGCGCCGAGCCGGCTCCCGACTGCAGCTCGACCCGACACCGACAAGACACCGACGAGATGGCTGTACCTAAGCACTGTTCATGTGTCACCCCAGCCATCATGTATAGTGTCACTTGTCCCTTGGCACTATTCTATAAAGTGCCCAGGGGACAAGCATGAAATCCACCCATGCCTCTAGCTAGCTAGCTACCGTGCCACTACCTAGCTTACTTCCTAAGCTACCCACATAGCTTACATATCAAGCTAGCCATGCCTATATGAGCTAGCTCCATCCATCCATCAGGGGAGGACACTCACGCATGAGCACACAAGTACCACCACGCCCACTCCATTCGGCCACAAGCTAGCCACTCTCTCACTTGTGCTCATATGCATATACGAGGCCAAATGCCTGCAGCACTAACCTCAGATACAGCTCCAGGAGCACTCTGTACCAGATATACCAGATATACTCAGACATGCAGGAGTAGGGGTATTATCTCTCCGGAGAGCCCCGAACCTGGGTAAACTACAGCGTTCTACTCGCATACCCGCTCCTGGGCCTATCAACAACAGTCTTGCCCTCACACGAAAGCCATCCTGTGGCATCTGTCGTCTTGCATCCCCCGTGAGAATACTATGACACCATTATTATGCCTCATGTGGGACGTGGATCGGCTCGGTAAAGCACTGACACGTGGGACCGCATGTTAGCAAACCGCCAGGCCAACGTCCTCTAAAAATAAGAAACCTCCCCCGCCATCCGCGTGACAAAATCA
This sequence comes from Triticum dicoccoides, assembly GCF_002162155.2. Classification (NCBI taxonomy): domain Eukaryota; kingdom Viridiplantae; phylum Streptophyta; class Magnoliopsida; order Poales; family Poaceae; genus Triticum; species Triticum dicoccoides. Next base: position 135,522,156 of record NC_041382.1, on the reverse strand, counting down.
CCTCCTTTTTACTAATACTGATTCTATAATTTTTTAGATCAATATAATTAAGATTTATATAGATAGCACATAGGAGCAAAACCAAGTGGTACGGTTAAGGGCATCCACAATGTGTAGCCAAATGTGAAAATAACTTTTGTCATCGATGGGAACCAATTGTGGACGGTGCTGCCAAAGCCAAAAATATGGAACCGAAGCTCCCTCATTGATTGATTGAAGGAATAGAAAAATGCAACGCTTCTCCTCTTTCTCCCGTGCTTGGACGCATGTACAATATAGAGCACATAGTCTACTCCCCTGTCCCTTCTATCACAAATCACAAAGCAGTGAGGCGTTAAATCACAAAGCATAGACGAAGCAACCATCATTTCACTCTTTGTCGAGTCCGCTTCTCCATCATCTTCTTCGAGAAACCACCTCACCGCACTAAGCTGGACGGACGACGCTATTGTGTACTCATAGTACTAGTATATTTACGCGTCCTTTGGTTCAACGGACTTCCTGGATGAAAATAAGGCGGTTGTCTCGGCTTGCAGGCGGCACTTGCGAATGACTTACCATGGTCGTTGTCGGTGTCAAAACCGGCGGATCTCGGGTAGGGGGTCCCCAACTGTGCGTCTAAGGCGGATGGTAACAGGAGGCAGGGGACACAATGTTTTACCCAGGTTTGGGCCCTCTTGATGGAGGTAAAACCCTACGTCCTGCTTGATTGTTCTTGATAATACGAGTAGTACAAGAGTTGATCTACCACGAGATCAGAGAGGCTAAACCCTAGAAGCTAGCCTATGGTATGATTGTATGTTGTCCTACGGACTAAAACCCTCTGGTTTATATAGACACTGGAGGGGGCTAGGGTTACACAGAGTCGGTTACAAGGAAGGAGATCTACATATCCGTATTGCCAAGCTTGCCTTCCACGCCAAGGAGAGTCCCATCCGGACACGGGATGAAGTCTTCAATCTTGTATCTTCATAGTCCAACAGTCCGGCCAAAGGATATAATCCGGCTGTCCGAATACCCCCTAATCCAGGACTCCCTCTGTAGCCCCTGAACCAGGCTTCAATGACGATGAGTCTGGCACGCAGATTGTCTTCGGCATTGCAAGGCGGGTTCCTCCTGCGAATACTTCATAGAAGATTTTGAACACAAGGATCGTGTCTGGCTCTGCAAAACAAGTCCACATACCACCATAGAGAGAATAATATTTCCACAAATCTAATCTGCTGACGTACCCCATAGCATGCCATCACACCACAGCCAGGTCTTTATTCGAATCGTTTTTCATAACCAATCTCAGTGTGTTTCGCGAGGCGGTTTCCTTGGCACGTCTTGTCGAAGCAGAGATCGTGTCCCCTTTATCACGGGATCCTCATCAATACGGACATGGGTAACCCAACCGTGCCTATGGGTAGGACTCCTAGATCTTAGGCAAGTCCCAAACGGCCATGAGGAGGACGCTTGATATTCACCCTCTTTATAAAGGGGACAAGGCTTTTTCTTTTTTCCCTCTCATGATTAATCAAATCCTTCCCCTGCCTCGAGTTCTAACACTCAAAACTCAGGTCAGGCACTTCAGACCTTCAACTATGTCTGGATCCAACCTTCAAGGTCGGTGGATGCCTTCCTCCGTCATGGAGGAGGACATCAAGAAGTTGAGAGAGGCCAGATATCTGACCGCCGAAATTTCGCATCGGGTGCCTGCCCGAGGGCAGGTCGTCCCTACTCCCGAACCCAACGAGAGCGTCGTGTTCGTCTCCCACTTCCTCCGAGGACTAGGCCTCGCTCTGGATCCCTTTGTTAGGGGTCTTATGTTCTATTACGGGCTAGATTTTCATGATCTGGCCCCAGATTCCCTTCTTCATATCTCGACATTTATTGTCGTATGTGAGGCCTTCCTCCGCATTACCTGTCACTTTGGCCTGTGGCTCAAGACCTTCAATGTGAAGCCGAAGATGATCGAGGGGCAGCATGCAGCATGCGGAGGCACTTTAATAAGCAAAATCGCTGACGCTCCATGGCCTGAGGGTTGCTTCCCAGAGGTGTCCGGATTGTGGCAGCGGGAGTGGTTCTACATCACAGCTCCCCGAAGTGCCAAGTGGGTAGCTGCCCCTACCTTTTGCTCAGGCCCCCCACCACAACTGATGTCATGGATCAGCAGGGGGCTGAGCTGGGGTCCAGCCAAGGACGTGCCAATACTACAAAACCGTATCCGAGATCTCTTTGAGAGGGATTTCAGTCTGGTTATGGTAGTGCAAGTTATGCTAGTTCGTCAAGTCCAGCCTTGCAAACGCCGGCCCCTTCGCATGTGGGAATTCAACCCGGGACCGTGAACTATTCAACATTTCCTCGACATGACGCACGAAGAGATGTACAAATTGTTCTTCGGACCACAAATAATGTGTCCAGTCATCACTGAGGATGCAGATCTGAGCTGCAATCGCCCGGATACCCAACTAAGTAGCCCCGCATCCAAACACACTGTCCATTTATTTATCGCAATGCCGCCCTAAAAAGCCACTTTTTGACCAGGATTGAATAGCGAAGGCAAAGTTGATCAGGTGTCCGGCCCCCCTCCTTGAGACCTCACCAAATCCCATGCTAACCAGGATGCTGGAGATCGCGCCTTATCAAGCGCCCTTGGGAGAAGATAAAGGGGGGGGGGACAAGGAGGCCGGCGCCTCCGTGAAGGAGGTTAGCCAGGGAGGAGGGACTGAAACTTCCTCTCCCCAGGGAAGGAAGAGGACCGCCTCCGAGGACCTGGAGACAATGGTCTTCAAACGGGGGAAGAAATCTTCGCCGGAGGGTCCTGCCTCGGGGGCTACCCTGGCCGCATTATGCCCTCAAGGGGATCAGCCCTCCACCGAGCTGTAAGTAAAAGGGTACTTAATAATGAAAATATCTCGCTTTACTTCTAAGGAAAATAACCAAAGCATTTATCTTGCAGTTCGGATCTTAGCCCTTCATAGCAGAGCTCGTCTTCAGGGGATCTTCTTCTAGAGATGATGGAGAATGAAACGCCTCCCCCGGCCACACCGCCTCACGAGGCGGGCGACCCCGAGGTGTCGTCGCAGAGGGTTTCTCCTGATCCGGCAAGGCCAGAGGGTAATCCTATGGCCACCCAAAGTCCTCAGTATCCGGCTCTTGAAGAGAGCAATCAAAAGAGTTCGGCACCGTCTGGTGTGCGGTAGGACGTACTGAGGGATCTGCTAGAGCAAGCGGCTATCTCAGAAGAGCACCGCACGCTGATGGGTACGGTGATTGAAAGGATTTCGTCTGCCAAAAGCGGGTTGCATGAAGCCTTTATGAGTTTACTGACGGGTTTTGAGGTACGTGAAATGATGTACATTTTTGATAGTACCGCACATTTTTAGATGTGCCCTGTAGATAGTAGCCCCTGAGACTCTGGTTGTCGTCAAAAACGGCGGCAAACAGAGGATCATAGTCCCACGTTATAACCAGACCACCTTTATGTGCAGGTGGTTGAAGCTCCGGTGGCTAGCCGAACTAATGGGTTTGCCGAACTAAGGCGGCAACTGGATGCGGTAGATGCCGACATCGTGCTTGTTAACAAGCGGCTTGACGAGGCACATGGTAGGTGATTTTTCTGGTGATTGTCACGTAATAAGAGCAGCATGATGCCAGTATCTTTAATATATTGTGACTGCAGATCGAGCTGCCACCATGGAGACCCTTCGGGCAGAGCTTGCCCGAGCCAAGGAGCAAGCAAGGAGTAGCAATGCGGTCGCTTTAAAGGCGGCCAAAGATTTAAGGGCCGAACAGGCCGCGCATTGCGAGAGCAAAGAAAAATAGCCAAGATGGTTGTAGAGTTAAAAGATGCTGCTGACCGTTACCAGCTTCTTGAAGAAGAAAACCGGGCGAAGGTGACGGACCTAGAAAAGGCCCGGGTGACTGCCAAGGAAGCCCGCTCCAAAATTAGAGCGACGAAGGAGGAGCTGCATCAAGCTGCGGATATTGTATCTGGGAAGCCCTTCTTGTTGCGGACTAAGTTCGGGGATCCGAAGTATGCACCTTTGGACCGGCTATGGAGTTCCGCGGACGCCTACGTGGATTTGGCTGCAAGTGCTACTGATGCGGCCGAGTACTTCAAGGATCGGAAAGATCACGAAGTGGAAAAACTGTTTTGGTCACAATTTCATGCTCCAGCCCGTCCGCTGTTGTTGAATGAGCAAATGGCTGAGTGGGCCGAGCTCCATAGATTATCCGGACTTGCCATGAGGTCCGTTGTGGATCATCTATGGCCGGGAGGGCCGAGACCGAATAGCTACTTTAGCTTAGTGCAACAGTTCCTTGGTGTTGTGCCACGCATCGATGCTGTAAAGAGGTCGACGTGCATAGAAGGCTCGCAGATGGCCCTTGCCCGTGTCAAAACATACTGGGCGGAGATGGATGCCACCACTGTTGCGGCACGGGGTTCGGCCATAGGCCGAGTGGCTGCCGAGCACTACTTTGAAGAGGTTCTTGAAGGCGCTCGTTTGATAGAGGCTCAGTGCTCGAAGAATATTATGTTTAAGTGACATGTATTCCCATTGTAAAAACAATGTTTTATTGAGTTTATCAAGGCTGTATTTATACTTTTACCTGAAAGTACTATGATGCCTCCTGTGTGTCCGTTTATGTATATATGTATATAACCTGAAAGATGGCAGTAGTCGGCTTCATCCCCCACGCATATAATGTGGGGGTGCTCGCAGAAGACGCATGTTCACACTTGATCCAACGTCTTGGTCCATTAAGGAGGTGATAGCGCAGCGAACTAGGCAATCGGACTATAATGCTTTAACACTTTCACTTAGCCAGAGGAGTTTGACAGTGGGGCTACTATATAGCCCCTGGTGGCTCCGCGCTCATTCGAACTCGGGGCGCGTACATGCCTGGCCAGGAAACGACCCTTCGTTAAGGCAGAGGAATCCCGAAGATTCCGCTAGGTCATCGAGTGGTTGACCAGTCTCACGCTATATCATGACATTAAGTTTTTGGCTTTCTCTACTGAGGTGCCCGTCCGGATGAACCAGGGCACAATCGCAGTAGTTCTCCTGGTGCTGCCCTAGCCGATAGAGTGGAATGTAAGGCAGCAAAACAGAAGATCCAGGCAAACCCAACAATTGACCAAAGACATGATTCGGAGCTGATGCATATAAGGCCAAACTCGCGAGCCGAACACTCCCTAAGGTATTCGGTCTTTACGATGTAAACCGGGCTAAACATTGCCCTTTGTAATAATCCCCTGGTGTCCAGGTATGTGCAATATTCTGACGTGGCCACATGCCAATACGTCAGCATCCTTCTCAGTTGTACTGAGAATCCGGGGGATGCTTATCAACAAGAGACAGTAAAAAAGGTTTACGCAGGGTCTTAATCTAAAAAGAATCCTTGGAACGGGTCCTTGCTGCACGTCTGCGCCTGTGTCTCCATTGTGCCGTATCCTGGACGGGTGTAGCACGATGGTCATCTGAAAAAGAGAGGAACTTAGTTGAAAAGTTGTCGTGCAAAAGGTAGGGTTATACTAAATAAACCATGTACAGTTCAAGATGAGTAAAGTTGAGCCTAATTGCCACTTGTTTGCGCGCCTTGAGCCCCTTGTATTGTAATAGGGGTATAGCCATCAAACCTGTATCAATTACATATAGCTACACCGGACTCGTCTAGCCACGTCCGTGGTCTTAACGACCTGTCAGATGCTTTTGTTGGTGAGGCCATTTAATGTGCGGCTGCCAAGGCAGCCGCACGGTCTTTCGTGCGCAAGGAGCGCTCAATATTTCCATTTACTGTAATGATGCCACGTGGACCGGGCATCTTAAGTATGAGAGAAGCGTAATGCGGTATTGCGTTAAAGCGAGCGAAAGCTTCGCGTCTGAGTAGTGCTTGATAGCCACTTTGGAACGGAGTGATGTGGAAGGTTAACTTTTTGCTGCGGAAGTTATCGGGAAAGCCGAATATAACATCTAGTAGCAGGGAGCCTGTACAATGGGCTTCCGAGCCTGGCGTTACTCCTTTAAAGGTAGTGTTGCTATGGCTGATTTTTGTTGGGTCTATCCCCATTTTGCAGACTGTGTCCTGATATATCAGGTTTAAACTACTGCCGCCGTCCATCAGGACTCGTGTGAAGTGGTATCCGTTAATTATCGGGTCTAACACCAAGGCAGCCCATTCTACATGCCGGATACTTGCTGAGTAATCCCGATGGTCAAAGGTGATCGGTTTGGACGACCAGTGGCATAACTCCGCGGTGATAGGCGCTGGGGCGTGTGTCTCTAGGAGTGCCGCTTTTTTTCTTCCCTTCATCACGTGTAACACGTTTACTGTTTTGACTTCTGGTGGGAATTTCTTCTGTTCCCCAGTGCTTTGCTTGCGAGGCTCGTCCTTGTCTTCACTTGGCGTATCATGCCCCTTGTGTTTGGCGTTGAGTTTGCTGCACTGCTTGAAGACCGAATATTCTCTATGGCTATGATTTGCGGGTTTATCGGGGGTGCTGTGGATCTGACATATTTTGTCCAGAATCTTGTTTAGGCTGGACAATTCGTCTCTGTTGCCTTTGGAGGGCAGCTTTTGCTGACCTGTCCGAGAGCTACTGAATCCGGCGTTTACCGCCGTGCTCTTCGGGCTGTCTTCTTTATTTTGGCACTTGTTTTTGCTGCATCGTGGCTTCTCATTTCCGTCCCTGACTTCGGATGTACTTGGGTCGCTGGTGCTACATTGGGCTAACCAGCTGTCCTCGGCCGCGCAAAAGCGGGTCATGAGGCTTGTTAATGCTGCCATTGTTATCGGCTTTTCTTGGCCGAGGTGTCTGGCGAGCCATTCGTCTCGAACGCTGTGCTTGAAAGCTGCTAAGGCTTCGGCATCCGGACAGTCGACTATATGGTTCTTTTTAATGAGAAACCTGTTCCAAAGCTTTCGGGCTGACTCTCCGGGCTGTTGAGTTATATGACTTAAATCGTCTGCATCCGGTGGTCGGACATAGGTCCCTTCAAAATTTGCCCGAAAAGCATCTTCGAGCTCCTCGCAGCTTCCAATGGAGTTTTTGGGGAGGCTTTTAAGCCAGTGCCGAGCTGGCCCTTTGAGCTTGAGGGGTAAGTACTCGATGGCGTGGAGATCGTCTCCTCGAGCCATGTGGATATGGAGGATGTAGTCCTCAATCCAGACCCCAGGGTCCATCGTTCCGTCGTACGCCTCTATGTTTACGGGTTTGAATCCCTCTAGAAATTCATGGTCCAGCACCTCATCGGTGAAACATAGGGGGTGTGCGGCACCCCTATATTTGGGTGTACCGTGGTGTTCGGATGTTTGTTGTGTTGCATTGCGTGCTGGAGCGCGCTTGCTTGGCCCGTAGATGGATCTGGTTGCGCCGTCCTTTTGATGCGAGCCCTCACGTGGATCGCGTACTGGCTTGTGAGCGGCATCGTTTGCCGCTCTATGTTGGCCACGAGGTCGTCTATCCGACCGGATGGCTGTTTTGTTTTTTGATTGAGGGGGATCTAAGGCCTCCTCATCGAATTCAGGTAGCAGCTTTCACTTCGGGTAGCTCTTTGTGTGGCAACTACCACCGTACTTTGCTGCAGTGTTGAGTACTTCACTCCATCTAATTCTGAGTGTGTCTTGTGCAGCCCTGAGCCTTTGCCTCTGCTTTTTCAGACTCCTCGCAGTGGCAACAAGCCTTTGATGTTTATTCTGTTGCTCTGGGTGCCTGTCCGGTGTGATGTCGTCCGGACTGTTATCTTCGACGGAGTCGGGTTGTTCGGTTTGATTCTCCGTGTTGCCGTGGTCGGACGATGGTTCAATGCCATGTTTGTCGTCCGTTGGCTCACCCTGCTCTATCACTGGGTCTATATGATCACTGTTTCTGCCGAGGCAGGATTTGGAGCGGCGCTTACGCTGCCGCTTTGACTGCTTCTCGAGGGAACAACCCTTCGCTGCATCCTTCCGTTCCTCGTCGTCGTTTTCTTTGGGTGTGTCCACCATGTATACATCATATGATGAAGTGGGCGTCCAGTGCCCTGTGGGTAGTGGTTCCTGTTCGTCTCCTGCATCGTCGTCCATACCATCGATGTCTTCGGAGTCGAAGTCAAGCATGTCGGTTAGATCGTCGACAGTGGCTACTAAGTGGGTGGTGGGTGGGTGGCGAATTTCTTCGTCATCCGCATCCCAATCCTATCGGACATAGTTTGGCCAGGACTCTCCTGATAGGGAGAGAGACCTTAATGAGTTCAGTATGTCGCCGAAGGGCAAGTGCTGAAAGATATCCACGGAGGTGAACTCCATGATAGGCGCCCAGTCGGATTCGATAGGCACGGGCGCAGGCGGTTCGGAGTCTGTGGCCGGGGAAGAATCCGGCAGTTTGGCGTCACGGCTCTTGTGAAGGGTAAGGTCGATACTCGGCTCGATCGCCGATGAGAATGCGGCCTCCGTGGCGGGGTATATCCACCCGTCCCTAGAGGGCACAGTTGGCTCCGAATTGAGGGTCGGAGCGGTCGCCGACGCGATCTCCCGAACACTGTCTGATGGTAGAGCTAAATCATGCTCATCGTGACCGTGCGGCGCACTCGGCAAGGGCTCGAATCCATCGAAGATCAAGTCTCTGTGGACGTCGGCTTTGTAGTTCAAGTTTCCAAATCTGACCTGATGGCCAGGGGCGTAGCTCTCGATCTGCTCCAGATGGCCAAGCAAGTTGGCCCGCAGAGCGAAGCCGCCGAATACAAAGATCCGTCCGGGGAGAAAAGTCTCACCCTGGTCTGCATCGCTATCGATGATTGAAGGAGCCATCAAGCCTAACGATGACAACACAGAGGAACTCTCAATGAAAGCACCAATGTCGGTGTCAAAAACGGCGGATCTCGGGTAGGGGGTCCCCAACTGTGCATCTAAGGCGGATGGTAACAGGAGGCAGGGGACACGATGTTTTACCCAGGTTCGGGCCCTCTTGATGGAGGTAAAACCCTATGTCCTGCTTGATTGTTCTTGATAATATGAGTAGTACAAGAGTTGATCTACCACAAGATCAGAGAGGCTAAACCCTAGAAGCTAGCCTATGGTATGATTGTATGTTGTCCTACGGACTAAAACCCTCCGGTTTATATAGACATTGGAGGGGGCTAGGGTTACACAGAGTCGGTTACAAGGAAGGAGATCTACATATCTGTATTGCCAAGCTTGCCTTCCATGCCAAGGAGAGTCCCATCCGGACACGGGACGAAGTCTTCAATCTTGTATCTTCATAGTCCAACAGTCCGGCCAAAGGATATAATCCGGCTGTCCGGATACCCCCTAATCTAGGACTACCTCAGTCGCCCTCAATGGTGTCCTCCGTCGAACGCACTTTGCCAAACCACAACGGTCGAGATATCGTCGACGTCACTGCAATGGGGAAGGAAGTCAAATAGTTACTACCTCCATTTTTTTACACCAGGCCAGTATATCAAAATTACAATTTGCAAAAGGCCACTAACACTAATCGAGGCAAAATTGATGGGGTTTGCCTCATACTAGCAACCAAGGACATTAATATACCCTTGCATGCATGCGGAAGTGAGAAGGTTTGTTTGCATGGCGCTGCATTAATCAAACGATGAGGAGTGAGATGGTTAGCTCTCTGGGCTTTGGAGAAAAAATACACATTAATTGACACGTCAAACGATGATTTGTATCAAACCGCACCCTCACACGGTCGCTCCTGCACGCCGCGGTCACACCACACCCTCACACAGTCGCTCCTGGACGCCATAATTCCAACCAAGGGAACACACACTCACTGACACGTGCTACCGCTGACAGATAATTTTCGTTCATACATTATGTTTATCCAACCACATGTTGGGGTGGATCCGTGCGACCCGTGCGGTGGTCTGTTGGGGAAGAAGAAGAGGTGAGGAAGAAGGGTTAGGAGACGTAGGATATTCATCCAACCGTCTGAAATGGTAGACTGACCCAAATGATGAAAGTCAGGCGACTTGCATAACAATATATGTTTTTACAGCAAAAGATCCCTAAAAAAACAACATAAAGAAAAACTATCACTGCTCGTGGAACAAGACGGCTTTGTCGTCTTTGGCTGCCGACGCGAACTTGCCGTAGCTGCCGATGTGTGTCTTCGCACCGTGGTCGTCCTTGGCGTCCAGCTACTCATTCACACGGAGCGTGCGGGCGCTCTGCACGGATGAGAGCACCGCCCGGTTCAAGTCGAGGACGTCCGGTTCCGCCAGCAGGAGGGCCTCGATGGCAGCGGCATCCGCGCGCTCCGCATCGAGTTGAGCCTCCGCCGCCCGGTTCAAGTCCTGGACGTCCGGTTCCGCCTGCAGGAGGGCCTCTATGGCAGCGGCAACCGCACGCTCCACGTCGAGTTGAGCCTCTGCCACCCAGTTCACATCCATGGCATCCGGTTCCACCTGCAGGAGAGCCTCGATGGCAGCACATGTGCGCGCTCCGCGTTGAGTTGAGCCTTTGCCTCTCGGTCCTCCTTTAGTATCGCTAGGTTGAACCGCCGGTCCGCCTGCACGGCGCTCCGGCGTCAGCATCTTGTAGTACGTGATCTTGCGGCGCACCATGGCTTTCCAACAAACTAGGGGACGCTTGATGCGGGCCAGGGGATCGAAAGGTGGGGGAATTGGCTGGAGAGGAGGTGTGGTTTTGGGGCAGTCGCTAGCGTAGGCCGAGCAGCGAAGGTTCTGGTGTGAATAGTGGTTCCGGTGACGACCAGTCAATCAGTTTTGACTGTACATCGCTCTTGTCGCGTCCCCGTTGCACCCCAACACGCTGGACCCTCCACGTCGTTCACCGAATGGAATGCGCTTTGTCTTGCATTTTCGCTCGCTTGTGGGACTGCAGTTGAGAGCAAACCGACGTCCCTCCCCCTCCCCTGCCCGCTCATTTATACTACCACTCGCTCCATTTTATGCGGAGTAAATAAAAACAGAGGGAGTATACTACGGATGAGGATCCCCTGACGTGGCCGAACCCATTGAGTAATTGACATGCGGGGCCTAGCAAGCATGGGTCCGCCAGTAAGTGACCGAAAGGGAGGGTAAGGCAGGGATCCTACGTCAGGGGATCCGCTTCCACTACTACTCCCTCCTTCCATCTACAGGGCCTAATGCATTTTTCGAGGCTAACTTTGACCAAATGTTAGAGTAATAATATATGACATGCAACTTACACAAAGCATACGGTTGAATTCGTATGTGAAAGGAGCTTCCAATGATATAATTTTCACATTATACATCTCATGTACTATTAATCTTGTCAATAGTCAAAGGCGGTTTTGAAAAACACATTAGAGCATGGTTAATAATATAGCCAGCCGATGGCTATAAGGAACTGCCATGTCATCTATAGCCATCATCTATATGCACTCATACAATAGTGTGGGCTATAAGGTTGGCTATTTCCCGCAAAAAATAATATAAAAGGTTGGCTATTGTATTAGTACTTTTTCCCATCTCCTCTCTACTATCTCTTTCTTCAGATTTATTGTATTTACCTAGGAATGCGTATATAGCTAGGCTTTTCATGAGAGCTCAATCCCCTTACTTTTTCACATCTCTCTCCTTCACATCGGCAAAAGTGCCATGTAAGTTGGCTCTTAATGGCTATTAGGTTGGCTCTAAGCATTTAATATTTGCATGAGCAAGGTATATGATTGGAAGAGAGTTGCATGCATACTTTTTTTCTTGATCTATGTGTCATGGTCGGGCTATAGAATATAAGAGCCCGCTTCACTCTCTCTCCTCTCTTCTCACTCCACCAAGTAGGATTTTAATGACATGACAAGTCTTATAGCCTGCTGACTAGGCCTTATTAGACTTGCTCTTAGGCCCTATATAAATGGAAGGAGGGAGTACTATGAGCACTGCATACTCTACTACAGATGTTGTCAGTACTCCACTAGTACTATTGGACAGGGAGCTTAAAAAAGTTACTATTGGACTGGCTATACGTGGCGAAATCCTAGTAGGAAGAGCATGCGCGAGAACATGCACATTCATGTGGTTGAAAACAAATTGGAAACCATCTCTGTTTGAATACAAATCTAGGAGTACATACGAATCTAACAATATTGATTGGGCGTTGTTGAATGTTGATACTTTTTTCTGTAAGTTTGATCAAAGTAGAGATACTTTGACTACACATAAAACTTATATGTAAACTAGAAAGGATCAGACGGAGTATATTGTACGTTCGAAAGTGAAACGAACATTGAATACCCTTTATATATGATTTGCGGATGCTATGATCACTGGTTCAAAATTTTGAATCCGACTTAGGTATCACACATGCACCCACTCATTTTCTCTCGATTTCATCTCAGGGTCCAGAGATCGATTGAAAGAGGACTAGGGTGAGTAAAATACGTTCGTTTCACTTATGAACGTACAATATACTCCCTCTGATCCCCACACCCCCCCGCGGGTCATTTCTATCATCCTATCATAGAAAAGACCAAACCTTTATCTCCTTGCACGACACACAATTGATCTCTCAAACATCAATCAATCTCATCAAGATGTGTTGGGGCATGAACCGAATGGGATGTCAAAACTAAGATGGGAAGCGACACATAGTGGAGGCAAAGTGAAACTTTAAATGAACCGTTTGTTTGTATGCATGTCGTACAAATTACAACATTGGAAATACAAGCGAATGATACTCGGCGGAATGTTCGAATGACGCATGCGGGAGGATGGACTCGACCGGAGGGCAGCATGATCGATGGAGAAGAGGGTTGGAGAGGAATGAGAAATAAATAATGCCGCATGATTATACTTGAACGGCTCAAATAAACAATATGTTGTCTCGTTTTCCCTTCCGTCTTAATCACAGAGTAAGATACTCTCTCTGTTTTTATTTACTCTGCATATTAGGTTTGACTGTAGTCAAACTTCATAAAATTTGACCAAGTTTATAGAAAACTAGCAAGATGCTCGTGCCTTGCACGGAACATCAAGATCTTGTGAGAGAAAAGGATGAACGAGGGAAGGCCTTATCTACAAATGTGGAGAGGAGTGCAGATAAATTGTCATAGTTTCCATCCTATCCATTAGATATAGATTGGGCAACCTATATTGCAGGATGGCAGGCACACCATCATTACCAACTCTGCTTTTTATGTACACTAGCAAGATGCCCGTGTGTTGCACGGAACATCAAGATGCATTTGTATGAGTGTCGGTGTCAAAACCGGCGGATCTCGGGTAGGGGGTCCCGAATTGTGCGTCTAGGATCAATGGTAACAGGAGATGGTGGACACGATGTTTACCCAGGTTCGGGCCCTCTCTATGGAGGTAATACCCTACGTCCTACTTAATTGATATTGATGAGTATGAGTGTTACAAGAGTTGATCTACCACGAGATCGTAATGGCTGAACCCTAGAAGCCTAGCCTATGTAGGTATGGTAATGAGTATATGTGGTGTCCTTTATGGACTACCCCCTTCGGTTTATATAAACACCGAAGGGATCTAGGGTGTACATGGAGTCGGTTACATAAGAGGGAATCTTCGATCGCTAAGCTTGCCGTCCACGCCAAGTAGAGTCCAATCCGGACATGGTGCATTCTTCAGTCTTCATGTCTTCACAGCCCATCAGTCCGGCCCATGGATAACATGCCGGACGCCCGAGGACCCCTTAGTCCAGGACTCCCTCAGTAGCCCCCGAACCAGTCTTCAATAGCGAGGTGCTCGGCACACATATTGTCTTCGGCATTGCAAGGCGGGTTCTCGCTTCGATGATCTCCAAGTAATGTATTCGGCCATTGATCCAATGTCGCCTCTTTGGTTCTGTGCGTTGAATAATCTTTGTCCTCCACGTGTTGAGTGAATGTGGAAAGTCAGGGTATTTTTATGAATAACACCCCATCCATGCGAGGAAGAGCGCCTACTTAAAGAGATTGGATCCCAGATCCATCCAGCGCTACACAAAAGAAATCCCCAGAGACTTCTTAGGACAAACCATTCCGGCATGGCTAGTGCTCCCAGATCCTCCGCTCGTCCCAGCCCAGAGAAAGGCGAGTGGGAGAGGTGTTCCGTGTCTCATAGCCATTTGACAAAGTTGCAAACGCAGGGGTTCCTTCCCCATGCAAATCTAGTCCCTATTCAACCGGGGCTAGTTTCCTTCAATGAGGGGACTCAAGCAGAGGACCTCCCCAATCCGTCCAGGGGGAGTGAGTGTGTTTTGTCCCCTACCTGCTAAGAGGCGTTGGATTTCCAATCCATCCGTTCCTCCGAGGGCTTCTAGAATATTACGGCCTCCAGCTGCACAACTTCACGCCGGCCTCTATTCTGCACATTGCGGGTTACGTTGCTTTCTCCAAACTTTTCCTGGGCGTCGAAGCTCACTTCGAGTTGTGGAGGAAGCTGTTTTGTATCGTCCCGCACAATCACAAATGGTCAATATTTGAAGTGGGTGGAGCCGAAGTGTGGCGCGTTGCCGATACCGGATATCCATTCAGCACACCAAGGAAGGCACCTGATGAATGGCCCTCCGAATGGTTTTATATACAGGATGTTGCGCTTCCTAACCCGATTCAAAAGGGTCTTCCTGAATTTGCTCGTGTCCTGCTGAAGAAACACCACAGTTGGTGTCCTTGGAGTCTTGAAGAGGAATACGGCGCGGAGGTTTGTCAGCTGATGAGCAGGATAAGAGAACTCACTCAGTCCGGACTCACAGTAATCGAGGTTATGGAGATCTCCATAGCGCGAGGGGTTCAGCCGCTCCAATATAGAGGGCTTCCCATGTGGCACTACAATGGGGAGGACGACGCCTCTCACTGCGGCCGGAAAGGTCCCGATACCCCTGCCACTTCGGCTAAGATATTAGCTGATCTTTTCAAAGGGGAGGAAAAGGAATTCCTCCGCATCAAATTTAGAGACGGGTACTCTATGTAGAACCCTCCTAGCTGGGTAAGGCCCGACCCCTCCGTTTTTACTTCTTCCATCTCCGAATTGCCTTTGATAAAGTTCTAGCTCGTTTTCTTATGACAGCACTGGCGAAAGGTCATCGAGGGATTCTATAGTCCCGCCCCACAGCTGGAGGACCACAACCGGGAGCTAGATCCCGGGTTCGAAGAGGATCCAGATATATTTGTGGTGCTTGCGGAGGGAGTGTTCTACCAGACCAGCTATGACGGCACAGAAGTGGCCATCACCGCAGACTATCCTGGCCTTCTTCCTGCTTCTCATGTAAATAATTAAGAAATCACCTTTACTAAAAGAGTGCTCTTACTCCGTCTCACCCATCGCACCATATCATGCTTCACAGGGGAGACATTCGGTGGCTTCGAAGAGATCGACTCCCGCGTTGGACAATCCTTCCAAGAGGAAAGAAAATGAGGACACGGCCGTGCCTTCATCTAAGAGGTATGAATTCACCAACCTGCCCCTGAGCAGTCACGTCCAACCGTGACCTTCCCGTTTTCCATTTGTTAGGAGGAAGGCGCGCCAGACTATATCCGGGGGTCCGAGCGGCCGTACTTCCCACAGCCAGGATTCAAATCCCGCCGTGAAGACGTGGGCTGATGCAGGGGCGATGCCAGACTGTCCTCCAGCCGAGGACTCGGACGATGTATCCGTCACCAACTCGGAAGTGGAGAGTGCTATGAATCATCGGCACCGCCGGGCCATTTTACAAGATCCTGGCTTTTTAGAAGAGTCGTTTAACGCCTTCAACGCAGCCGATGCGTACATCCGGGCTGCTCGAGATGGGATTAGCAGGGCCACAAAGCAACATCTGAAAGATGTGCAGGTAAATTCACTTTGTCTGACTATGACAACCATATGCCAGTAGCCCCCAAGACTTAAAGGAGTTGAATCAACTGATTTAAGGATCAATGTACAACCAGGTTCTTACGGAGAAGAATACCCAGCTAGCTTAGGAACTAGAAAAGTGTCAGTGCCAGCTGCTTGCTGCTAACGCCGAACTGGATAAATACAAGGCATCTCCAGGTAATATTTTCCTCCATCGAAAATTCATAAGGCTACACCGACAGTGTGAATCTGGGTTCTAATCTTTGTGTTGGGTCGTTTAGACCAAGTACAAGAGCAGCTTGATGCCGCTCGAAGCAAAGAACACGGAGCCAAAAAGCTGCTAGCAGCAGGCGAGCGTGTATTGACGAAGGTCGTTGAAGAGAAAAGGAAACTCCAGGATTCGAACATCAACCTAGGCGAAGAACTGAAAGATGTGCGAGCGCAGCTAGCCGACTCTGTGAAGGGAAACAAGAAGCTCCGAGGCGGCATATTTAGTATGTGGCCGCTTTTACCTTACAACAATTTGGAGGTAGCGGTAGCTGATATAGCTGTGATTGCAGGTGTGTTAACGAACCGCCCTGAAGAGGAAGTGTCCAGATCATGAAATGATATTCTGCAGGAGTTATCGTAGTTGCACGAGCAGGCTCGGCATGCTATGCGGACTGTACGCCATCCGACTCCCCTCCAGGAAGCATGGAGAAGCTGGTAGAGCTATTCAAGGGAGCGCGGCAGCGCATCCAGCTGTGAAAGATATCTGCCTGCCGAGAGGGTGTGCGAGAGTCCTGGACCATTGTGAAGACGCGCTATACCAAACTGGATCCTAATCACATGGCTCAGGTCGGGCCGGTAGGGCCGAATGGGGAAGAAATTCCCGTTAGTATATTATATGACCAAGTAGAAGTGGCCGCCAAATATTCTCAGCAGGATTGTAAGTTAGACTGCCTATTGGAAGGTGTAGAGGAAGAGGTGTTCGAGTCCAAGTGACTGTGTACTTACCTCATCTAGCTGAATTGTATATCATTTGTCATGGCAGACCTTTTCGCTTCAACCTCCGGACTCTAAGGTGCGGAGTGTTTCCGAATACCGTCGTGGCCGAATAGGCCGGGGTATACTTGGAAAACTAGGCGTAGGGGTCATAGTTGCTTGAACATACAAGTTGTATCCAGCTAGCTATGTTATATTACATTGATATCGTAAGAAACATCTTCCAGAGAGAATAGTTCCGTTAAGGGTTCCTTTCCCTGGGTGTGCATGCATTTAATGTACATGTCTGAATTGTGATGCAAGCACCACAGTTTGTTTAACTTCTGGGGGTGCACAGTGGAGTAAGTTTAGAAAGCATCTTTAATTCACCGACCGAATATTCCCTTAAGAACAATAGCTTTTGGCTTCACCCAGTCTGAGGTACACATCCGGATGACCCGGAAGTAACAATCGCAGATGTGCTCCCTTTATGCCCTAGCCGAACTAACGAGAACATAGGGCATAAGCACAGGAGCAAGGCAACCCAGCTTGGCCAAAACTTAAGTCATATCGATGCATATAGTGGCAAAGAAAAGGTAGTGGAAAAACTCATATGTGAGGAGCTTGATGCTCAAGGAATGATAAGAACTTCTGTCCGAGAAGCCCCCAGGTACAAGTGGCGTACATGTTTAAAGATGTATGTGCCAATGGTGTGCGGTCTAGCCGTACTTAAAGCTTTAAAGCGAGAAAAAAGAAAGTAATCAGAAAAGAGAGAAAAAATAATGGAAACTATAGGGGAGGAGGAGACAAACAATGAGTTTAGCGCTAGGTGTAGAATCTCCGGAGTCTGGCCGCGTTCCAGGGGTTCGGCTCGAGGCGATTGTCTGATGCATCGCGAAGACGGTATGCTCCTCCGGTGAGAACTTCGTCAATTATGAAGGGACCCTCCCATTTGGGCTTGAGTTTGTCCTTTTTCTTCTCCGGGAGGCGTAGAACGAGTTCGTCGATGTTGTAAGTCTTGGCCCGTACTTCTCTGCTTTGATATCTTCGAGCCTGCTGTTGGTAAACTGCTGAACGAGCTTTTGCGACATCGCGTTCCTCCTCCAGGGCATCTAGGATGTCCTGCCAATCGAGCTCGGCTTCTCTCTCTTCGTACATACACACTCTAGGTGAGTCGTGAATAATATCGCAGGGCAATACGGCCTCTGCACCATACACCATGAAGAAAGGTGTGTACCCAGTAGTATAGTTGGGCGTGGTCCGCAACCCCCAGAGTATGGAGTCGAGCTCCTCAACCCAATGTTTGTCCGATTCTTTCAAAGACCGCACTAGTCTGGGCTTGATGCCGCTCATAATAAGACCGTTGGCGCGTTCTACTTGACCATTGGTTTGTGGGTGGTATACGGAGGCGTAATCGAGTTTGATACCCAGAGTAGTACACCAGGTTTTTACCTCGTCGGCTATGAAATTGGAGCCGTTGTCAGTGATGATGCTATGTGGGACACCATAACGGTGCACAACATCGGATATGAAGTCTATCACCGGGCCAGACTCAGCCGTTTTGACCGGATTAGCCTCTATCCACTTAGTGAATTTGTCCACCATAACCAGCATATATTTTTTCTTATGGCTTCCCCCTTTAAGGGGTCCAACCATGTCGAGTCCCCAGACCGCGAAAGGCCAAGTGACAGGGATTGTTTGTAGGGCAGTGGGGGGCATATGGCTTTGATTGGCAAAGAGTTGGCATCCGATGCAATGTTGGACAAGGTCCTGTGCATCCGCTCGGGCCATCGGCCAATAAAACCCTGTACGGAAGGCCTCGCTAACAAGGGCCCGAGCTGCAGCGTGGAGACCGCCGAGTCCGGCATGAATTTCAGCCAAGACCTGCCACCCCTCTTCCTCGGATATACATCGTTGAAGGAATCCGATGGCGCTTTTCTTGTAGAGCTCTCCATCATGAACCTTGTAGGCCTTCGAGCGCCGGACAATGCAGCGGGCCTCATTCTGGTCCTCACGAAGCTCCTTCCTATTAAGGTAGGCCAGGAAGGGTTCGGTCCATGGGGCAATGACTTCCACAATGAGATGCGCCGATGGTGTTATGTCGATGTTTTCGGGATCTGGGGTTATGTTTGGGTCCGGACTAGTGTTGCCGTTTCCCCCCTGCCACACCATGGATGGCTTGAAGAGACTTTCCAGGAAGATATTAGGTGGGACGGGGTCGCACTTAGCGCCAATATGAGCAAAAACATCCGCCGCTTGATTACTTTCTCGAGCCACATGATGGAACTCGAGCCCCTCGAACCGGGACGACATTTTTATGACTGCGTTACTTTACACTGCCATCTTCGGATCTTTAGCGTCAAAATCTCCATTTATTTGAGATATTGCAAAGTTTGAGTCCCCGCGCACTTCTAGGCATTGTATGCCCATGGAGACAGCCATCCGGAGACCATGCAATGAGGCCTCATATTCAGCTGCGTTATTGGAGTCTGTGTATAGTATTTGGAGAACATATTGGATGATGTGTCCGGTGGGGGACGTTAAAACGACACCCGCTCCTAACCCTGCTAGCATTTTGCAGCCGTCGAAGTGCATGACCCAATTAGAGTATGTGCCATACTCTTTAGGGAGCTTGGCCTCTGTCCATTCGGTGATGAAGTCGGCCAGAACTTGGGATTTGATAGCTCGACGTGGTTTGTATGTAATGTCAAATGGCAAGAGCTCAATGGCCCATTTGGCAATCCGGCTCGTAGTATCGCGGTTGTTTACAATGTCGTTGAGTGGTACTTCGGAGGCCACCCTGATCGAACCCTCCTGGAAGTAGTGACGGAGCTTTCGGGATGCCATGAAGACCGCGTATGCTATTTTTTTGATAATGAGGGTACAGGGATTTGCATGGTGTAAGGACAGTAGTGTCGGATTTCGGGTTCCGGCAGACCCTTGAGGTTCGAACACTGGGGTGCGCACGGAGATCTCTCCCCTACTGATCTACGTCCAATCTCCTCGCGTGATCTAAGCTGGAAACAACGAACAACACAAGGGGCACAAGGTTTATACTGGTTCGGGCCACCATTGTGGTGTAATACCCTAATCCAGTGTGTGGTGTGGTGGATTGCCTCAGGGGCTGATGATGAACAGTACAAGGGAAGAACAACCTCGTGAGAGGTGTTCTTGAGCTGGTGCGATGAATTGCTTGGGTGAGTTCAATCGCCTCTCTCTCTATCTATCTCACTTTTTCGGTCCCTTCTGTTCGCCCTCTACTCTGTGGTGGCTAGCTCTATTTATAGAGGCCCTGGGCCTCTCCCCAAATAATGAGCGGGAAGGGCGCCAACAATTGGCCATTTTGAAGGGGAACATCTAGTACAAGTTATCCTGACCAAAAGGTGGTCTTCGGCTGCCAAAAGCACCGGTGATGACGCCGTCTTGGGCTCCACGATGACCTCCATCCTGCTGCTCTGTTGGTCTTGGTCTTGTTGCACCGGAATGGTAACCTTTGCCCGGTGCCGTGGCCTATGCTTGCCCCCTTTGCATCAAAGGGGAAACAAGGACACTGCGTAGGCCGGCGCCCGCCTGGTCTTGATCGTCATGGCTTGCGTCACGGGCTCCTCGTGAGGTACCCCTGCCTTGATCTCTCCGCCTCCTCGCGAGCCTACCTAATGAGGCTGCCTCTGAGGAAGCTTCCTGTCGTCCGCCCCGCGAGGCTTGGCCCCTCGCGAGGGTCTTGAGCTTGAGCTGATGAAGATGGGCCACGCTGGGCCCCCACTTGAGCCACGCCGCAGGCCGCAGGCAGGCAAGTCTGGGGACCCCCATTCCCAAAACGCTGACAGTAGCCCCTAGGCCCAAGGCGCGCCTGGGCTTGGCCTAGCAGGGAAAAAAAGGGGCAAGCGCGAAGCGCCGTGGGCCCTAACAGCCTGCGGCCTTGGGTGCCGCGTGGCGATTGATTGGATGTGGGCGTCTACGCTTCCCACGACGCTTCAGCAACTGTCCATCTGACAAAAGAGGTGCCCGGGCCAGACTTACTTGCTTTTTTCTCGTTCACCTCGCCCCAGATCCCCTTTCTCGCTCTCCTCCTTCTTGCTTCCGAAATACTCCAGATCTCTCGCAAGTCCCCGACCGAGGCCTGGTACTCGCCGGCCCTGGATTCCCCGAACTTGCCGGAGAAGGTCCTCACCCTCACGCGCCTGATGACGGTGGCACAGGGCAGCAAGGGGGCGACTGTGCTCAAGGCCGGCTCCGACCAGCCTGAAAGCAGGGGGAGCACCTTCTATCCGCTTTTTTGTGAGCGCCATCGTCGCCGTTCTGGTGCCTCCTTTCTCTGAGTTCTTCTTTGCTGTTCTCCGCGAGCACAGTCAGAGAACATATCTCTCGTCCTCACCCTCACGCGCCTGATGACAGTGGCACAGGGCAGCAAGGGGGCGACTGTGCTCAAGGCCGGCTCCGACCAGCCTGAAAGCAGGGGAGCACCTTCTATCCGCTTTTTTGTGAGCGCCATCGTCGCCGTTCTGGTGCCTCCTTTCTCTGAGTTCTTCTTTGCTGTTCTCCGCGAGTACAACTTGCAGGCTCCGCATCTCCACCCCAACCCTGTTCTTCTCTTGGCAATTTTTGCTTACTACCGTGAGGCTCATGTCGGGGTAAAGCCCTCGGTGGCCTTGTTGCGCCACTATTTTCCCTCCGGGTTTCTGGTGGCCATGTCTCCGCATGTGCGAGCTTCATCGCATACTCCAATTCCAATGCTATCTCGAAGCCTGGGAAGAGAATCAAAGGCTTCCAGAGCAAGTGGGTCATGGTGGACGTCAGGCGCCTCCACCCCCGTCTGGTGTTGCCTGCGGGGCAGCCCAAGGCTGCTGACGCATGGTCCCGCAGGGAGCTTGTCGACCCCCGTATGAGGGCGATGCTGAAGAGGATGAACGCGGACCTGAGGCCGAGCAACTTGGGGACGGCGAAGCTAACTGGAGCCACACTCCTGAGGGAGTTCTTGGAGCACCAGGTGGCTCCACTCCAGGAGCACTCGCTCCCGTTGTGGAGGCTTGGGGAAGCGGACGCCGCCTTGTTCCTAAGCTCTGAGGCCCTGACCGATGAGAATCTGGTCGCGGCCCTTCATTCCTTGGTTGGGGGAGACGTGGCGAAGCCGGTGGGCGCCCCCGTACCCCTGTTCCTTCGCAACGACTGTGAGCAGGTGGTGAACGCCATGCCCACCTTCAATGGCGATGGGCTGGTGCCCGCGGAAGCTCCCGAGGGTCTTGCGGCACTAGCGATGGTGAACGTGTCCTCCGACAGCTCCAGCGAGAGCGAGAGGGAAGAAGAGGCGGAGGAAGAAGAATCTGACTCTGAGGCGACTGGCGAGGAGTCGAGGGAGTCTTTCCCTCGGCGCAGGTCCCAGGTCCTCCGCTCCATGCTGGACGACGACGAGGCCGGCGCCAGGCGAGGAGGGGAGGACTCTCCCTTGGTCGCGAGGAAGGGCAGGTCGGGGCTGGTTCCCCAGGGTCTGCTCTAGTCCCTGAGCGATCCGAGGCCAGCTCCAGCCCTCCTGACGTGCCTTCTGCTTCCGGGCCTCCCAAGGCTGACCCCAGCTGCAGGCTCTCGGGCTTTAAGTTCGGCCGGAGGTTGCTTGGGTCCGTGAGCGACGACCAGTAAGTGCTCGACTCGTGCTTTGCTTGGTTTCTGCCGCCGAGGCTTGACGTCCATATTCTTTTGTCAGGCTGGCGCCTGTGGCGAAGAGGTTGAAAGGGGCTTCTGCGGCCCCGCTTGGGGCGAGTCCACCTGCCGGGATGGCGCCTTCGTCCACTGAGGGGAAAGACGGCGCGGCTCGTGCCTCCCCTGCCCGGTCGTCCTCGCGAGGCCGACTAGGACGCCTCAGCGAGGAGTCAGCCCCCATGGCTCCGCTGACACTGGAGTCGACTGCGCTCGATGCTGTAGCCGGGGCAGCCAAGGCCCAGGGGGTTCCTTCCTGCCAAGCCGTGATCACGCTGCCGTCTTCTTCGCCTGCTCCGCCGGTTCCCGCTTCTTCTGTTCCCTCTGCCGCCGTCCTGGACCAGGTCGCCAGCAAACTGAGCCAGCTGCAGGAGGATCTTCTGAGCGCAGACCCTCGCCTAGCGGCCGGGCGCCTGGAGTTAGCTTCTGGCTGGGCCCGTTCCGCTGCCTCCGTCCAAGCAGCGCTGAGCCAGGCCGTGGCGGCCTCCAAGAGGGAGAAGTAGGCCGCCGACCAAGCCAAGGCCGCTCGTGACGCTGCCCTGGGCGACGCTGAGGCTGCCAAGGCTCGCTGCGAGGCGCTGGAGACCGAGCTGCAAGGCCTGCGCGACGAGCTCGCCAAGGAGGTCCATGGCCGCCATGAGAAAGAGAAGGAGATGAAGGCTCGGGAGGCTGCCATCAAGGACCGGGACGTCAAGCTTTATGACCGCCATGGCCGGTTGGAGACGTTGGAGCGGTCGCTGAAGGGGGAGAGGACCGAGCTAGACGCCAAGGCGAAGGTCCTGTCAGAGGATCGGGTGGCCTTTGCGAAGATGGAGAAGAGGGCTCGTGTCGCGCTGAAGACGCTTTACGAGAGCGGCTTGGAGGAGCCGCTAGCCGATGCAGAGGACGGACCCGCCGAGCTGCTTCCCTTCCTAGTCCGTGCGCTTGAAGATGTCGTAGACGGCCTTGGCCCCACGGCCGAGGCCGAGGCGCGTGCCCTGTCTTTTGCGGCGCTGACGCATGTCCTCAGCCACGTCTACCTGCGCCACCCCGACGTCGACTTCGATAGCCTGCTGGACCCCGTGAGCGGCGACCTTGCCGCCGCTGCCGCTGAGGCCGTGAAAGGCCAAGCCGAAGCTTTGCTGGGGAGGTTCCGCGCCTTCAGCGTCTTGCCCGGGCGCGGTGCCGCTAGCTCTGCGGCCCCAGGAGGCGGGGTCGCCCAATGCGACTCCACCACAGGCGGCGGCGCCACTGGAGAGTGATCCCTTCATGGCTTCTGTCCTGTTTTTATTCCTACAACATGCACCATGCCTCGCGGGGCCGTTTAAACTTGTGTTTGACGTCGTGAAACAATCTATGGCTTGTAATATTTGCTTTGAATTTTCTGGAATTTGCATTTTTCTCCCCTACTTGCTCGTGCTCTACGTCGGCAGGGCCCGGCCCCGCGCATACCTCACCCAGTGTTAGCCCCGACCGGAAACCAGGACGGGACTAAGGAGTGAGGGGCTACGTGGCAAGTTAGGCTCCTGAGTCGCGATGCTCAGGAGTCCCCCTTGACGCACAAGCAACAAGTAGGAAAGGGGGGAACAAGGAGTGGATTGATCGTTCTGCGTCGGCAGGGCCCGGCCCCGCGCATACCTCACCCAGCGTTAGCCCCGACCGGAAACCAGGACGGGACTAAGGAGTGAGGGGGCTACGGGGCAAGTTAGGCTCCTGAGTCGCGATGCTCAGGAGCCCCCTTGACGTTCAAACGGGTTTCCATACCTTGGCTCCGCTCGGGGAGGGGAGCGTGACGACCAGGTCCGAGGGACCTGGCTGGGTGGCGTGCGCTCGGGCAAGACCCAGGCGTAGCCCCCGTGTCCAGCCCCCTCGCGCGGCGCTCCCGAGGGGAGGCGTTGCGATGGTGCCAGACACTGAGCTATGGGCTCTCTGAGGTTGGTACGGCCGTAGGCCGCCCTCAGTTGTTTATCACAAGCGCGGAGCATAGCGCTTCCATATGTGTACGGGCATAGCCGCTCCTCGGCAGCGTCGTCAACCAGCATGGAGCATGGTGCTTCCACTGGTACGTGGGAGGGGGCTCCCCTCCGGGAGGAGCCCCCGGGGCGTGTACAGCCCCGCCCTGACACGTGGCCGACACGGTAGGGCTAGGAGGGGTGTATCTGGGCACTCGTGAGCCAGCGCGGGACTCACGAGGCCCTACCTCGAGGCGGGTTGCGCCTGGCTCTGGGCCTTTATCAATGGTGTGTTCCTGCAGGGTGGTTAGAATGCAAATGCTCTACGTCCTCAGGTCCCGGCCCTCGAGCGAGCTCAGCCGCCGCTGGTATGACAGGTTGCGATGCCGTGGGTCAAGGCCAGGGGGTGAGGGCTGGAGAGCCAGTAGGAGCCCATGAGTCGCAATGCTTAGGTACCCCCCTTTTAACGTGCAAGAGCTTTGCATGAAAGCGGAGAAGTCCGCGATAAGCAGTAGGTGACAATTAAGCGCGAAAGAGCAAATTCATTTTAAGTAGACGCGGGAAAAGCAAACGCCGCAGGGCCAGGCCCGAGTAGCTCGGGGATGATGCAGCCCGAGGGGCGCCCCCAACAAGGTCAGTAAAGAGCGTAAGAAAGACGGATAAATGCCGCAGGGACGGACCCACGTGACCTGGGAATGATGCGGCCCTGTGGGCGCTCCCAGCTAAAAATGGAACTTAGAAAGATGTCACCTGGTGTCGTTGAAGTTGAAGTGATGCTGAAGAAGCGGTCGATGCGCGACGAAGACATCGATCCTTACGAGCCCCCAGGCCCAGGAGCCTCGGGACGCTCCGGGGGCACTGGTGGGTTTCCGAGGGCCTTCTCCATATCCGCCAGGACCGCACCATGCCTGACCTCTCGAGCCTCCAGAATGCTCCTCAGCAGGCGCTGATGAGCCGCGACCGCGTTCGGCAGGCCGAAAGGCATGCAAACGTAGCTGTGAGGTGGACCCTCATAACGCCCCGCGCGCGAAGGCCAGGGGCGCTCCAGAGACGTGGCTCGGTTGAGCCCTGGCACGTCAATGCAGACCGCAGCCCACCTTCCTCGCCTGGATGTGGGGTTACAGTGGGCAGGCGGCGGCTGCCACGCATGACTCTCGATTCCTGTAGCTCCTGGGTGTTTCTTGCGATGAACTACTGAGGGTTTGGTTTTCCTTGCCTTGTACCTTCCTGAGGGAAATGCGCCTCGAAGCACCCCTCCAAGTGGTGCCCGAGCGCCTCCCTCGCGACCTCAACAAGGTTGGTGGCTCTCCAAGAAAGAGCCCCCGAGCCCTGCCTGAGGAGGGCGCCGGGCGCACCTTCCTATGTGAGAGAGGGTGGCGCCCCCTGATTGGGCGCAGATCCTGATGCAACACTTCCGGAGGCGCCTGCCTCCTTATGGCTTGGGCCAGGCGAAACCTTCTTCTTCTTAAGGGTCGCCTCGGGAAGTCTTCCGTTTCTGTGGTCCGGGTCTTCGATTGCCGCGGCTTAGAACGCGCGCTCAAGTGAACACACTGCGTCCCTTTCTTCACAGGGTACGGTGACGACTCCGCCGCTTCCTGGCATCTTGAGGACATTGTACCCATGGTGAGTCACTGCCATGAACTTAGCCAGGGCTGGGTACCCGAGAACGGCGTTGTATGGCAGACGAATGTGGGCGACGTCAAAGTCGATGAGCTCGGTGCGGTAGTTGTTGCGCTGCCCGAAGGTGACTGGAAGGCGAACCTGCCCTATCAGAACAGTGGAACCATCAGTGACTCCTGAGAAGGGCTTGGTTGGCTGAAGCTGATCGTACAACACTTGGAGGTTGTTGAACGTCTCGACGAACAAGATGTTGAGTCCTGCTCCGCCGTCAATGAGGGTCCTGGTGACCTGCACGTTGCTGATGACTGGGGAGCAAAGCATAGGGAGGACCCCGGCCGTTGCCGTGCACTTGAGCTGATCCGCTGAGCTGAATGTGATAGCACACGCAGACCACCCGAGAGGGCGCGTGGCCTCAAGCTTGGGGAGGACTATAACCACCTCGCGAGCAAACTGCTTGAAGATGCGCTGTGAGGCTGGGGCCTGCGCGCCACCCAAGATGCAAGCGATTGCGTGCGGCTCCTGGAAGCCCCCAGCCCCCTCGTCTTGATGTTGGTCTTCGTTCCTCCTTGGCGGTGGCGGCAGAGGAGGAAGGCCTGCGTTGTCATACGGGCGGTCCTCATGAGGCTGATCTCTCCAGCCTCCCTCGCGAGGTTGGTCCTGCCAGTGATCCTCGCGAGGTTGGTCACGCCACCCTTGGTGAGGGCCACGGTCTTCCCATCGTCCGCCACCTCTTCCTCCTCCTCGGCCATAGCCCCTGTCGTTGCGCTCGAGGCGTCGGCTGACACGTCCATCTCTCACGGCCTCGAGCTCTTGACATTCGTTGGTGTTGTGGGTGTGGAGGTCGTGTTACACGCAGTATCGACTGCCCTTGGATGACTCAGGCTGATCCCTGCCTCGCTTGGTGTCTGGTTCCGCTACAAGCACGGCATCCCCATTGCGCTTCACGTCCTTGTCCTTGGGCTTCTTCTCTTCTGGGTCGGTAGCCGGGAGTTCGAGGAGGGAAAGGTGCCCTTCCTTAGCCCCGGCGCACTTGGTCGCCAAGTTGAACAGCTCCAGGGATGTGCACAGGTCTTCATGGATTTCTAGCTCCTCCTTCATCTTGATGTCGCGTACGCCATCGGAGAAGGCCGAGATGATGGCTTCTTTAGTCACCTTGGGGATCTTGAGGTGAGTGTTGTTGAAGCGCTGGATGTATTTCTGCAGGGTTTCCCCTTGCCGCTGCTTGATGCGGCGCAGATCACTCACGGCCGGGGGCCGGTCACGAGTGCCCTGGAAGTTGGCGATGAAGCGAGTGCGCATCTCGTCCCAGGAGGAGATTGTGCTAGGAGCCAGGTGCGGGCCCCGTCCTTGAGCGCCATGGGAAACCAGTTCGCCATGACCCTTTCGTCTCCGTTGGCGGCTTCGATGCATAACTCGTAGAGCTATAGGAACTCCGCGGGGTCCGTCGTGCCATCATAGCGAGGGGGCAGGTCAGGCTTGAATTTGCCTGGCCATGCGACGCCGCGTAGCTCGGGGGTGAGGGCGCGACAGCCTGCCGTGGCGACCGGTGCCTTTTGCTGGTGCTGGGCTTGTTCCTGGGGATTACCGCGGGCCGCCGCTTGGAGCAACGCGGGGTCTTGGCATGGAGGTGCAGGGACGCGATCTTGGCGCGCCGGCGCTGGGAGCACGCGAGCACCTTCTTGGGGACGAGGGATCTCTTGGCAGCTCCTTTCTTGCTGCGCAGGCGCCGGACACGGAGGGTCTCGCTCTGGGACTACGCGCCTTGGAGCCAGGGCGCCTTCTTGGGGAGGAGGTGGTGGAGGCGCCTCCTGATCCCCGCCTCCTGCACGGAATGGAGGGCGAGGCAGCGAGAGGGACGGCAAGGGGGAGCCCCCTGCGGCGCTGACGAGCTCGGTGATGCGGGCGAGCCAGTCCTTGTAGAGGTCGTCGACGGGTCGGTAGTGCAAGAGCTCT
Organism: Triticum dicoccoides; assembly: GCF_002162155.2. Lineage (NCBI taxonomy): Eukaryota > Viridiplantae > Streptophyta > Magnoliopsida > Poales > Poaceae > Triticum > Triticum dicoccoides. Next base: position 135,494,249 of record NC_041382.1, on the reverse strand, counting down.
CTTTCCAGGAGCAGCGCGGCGTACGCGTCCGTGGGGGCGCAATGGGCGTGGGACGACAAAGCGGCTGGAGTCAGCGACGGTGTCGCGGTGCGGCCCTCTCGCCGCACTGAAGGATGCTGGGACGAGGCCTGCTGCTCGTTCCCCGCCGGGCCGCTAGTGGCGTTGGCGGCAGTCGACGGGGAACGACGAGGGCGTCCATCGACGGGTGCCGTCTGGGCGACGCGGGTGGCGAGAGCAGCCCGACGCTCGGCGCGAGCCCGGCGGGTGTCAGCCATGGACACGACGGAAGATCGTACGCGAATAGCGGAAGAAAGATTCCGGCGCACCCCTACCTGGCCCGCCAAATGTCGGATTTCGGGTTCCGGCAGACCCTTGAGGTTTGAACACTGGGGTGCGCACGGAGATCTCTCCCCTACCGATCTACGTCCAATCTCCTCGCGTGATCTAAGCTGGAAACAACGAACAACACAAGGGACACAAGGTTTATACTAGTTTGGGCCACCGTTGTGGTGTAATACCCTACTCTAGTGTGTGGTGTGGTGGATTGCCTCAGGGGCTGATGATGAACAGTACAAGGGAAGAACAGCCTCGCGAGAGGTGTTCTTGAGCTGGTGCGATGAACTGCTTGGGTGAGTTCAATCGCCTCTCTCTCTCTCTCTCTCTCTCTATCTCACTTTTTCTGTCCCTTCTGTTCGCCCTCTACTCTGTGGTGGCTAGCTCTATTTATAGAGGCCCTGGGCCTCTCCCCAAATAATGAGCGGGAAGGGCGCCAACAATTGGCCATTTTGAAGGGGAACATCTAGTACAAGTTATCCTGACCAAAAGGTGGTCTTCGGCTGCCAAAAGCACTGGTGATGACGCCATCTTGGGCTCCACGGTGACCTCCGTCCTGCCGCTCTGTTGGTCTTGGTCTCGTTGCACCGGAATGGTAACCTTAGCCCGGTGCCTTGGCCTGTTCTTGCCGCCTTTGCACCAAAGGGGAAATAAGGACACTGCGTAGGCCGGCGCCCGCCTGGCGCCCGCCTGGTCTCGATCGTCATGGCTTGCGTCATGGGCTCCTCATGAGGTACCCCTGCCTTGATCTCTCCGCCTCCTCGCGAGCCTACCTGATGAGGCTGCCTCTGAGGAAGCTTCCTGTTGTCCGCCCCGCGAGGCTTCGACCCTCGCGAGGGTCTTCAGCTTGAGCTGATGAAGATGGGCCGCGCTGGGCCCCCACTTGAGCCACGCCGCAGGCCGCAGGCAGGCAAGTCTGGGGACCCCCGTACCCAGAACACCGACAAGTAGACACATAGTATACTGGCTTCTGAAGCGGGAATTTATGTCCGCCCTGTTCTTGTTCAACGACGAGTACGGCGCTCACCACCTGATGTGTTGCTGATATGTATAATAACATCGGTTCGCCGACGTTTGGTGCAGCCAGGATTGGATTGCTCGCAAGAAGGGTTTTTATTTCTTCCAGTCCAGTTGTTGCCGCATCCGTCCACTCGAAGTGGTCGGTTCGCCATAGAAGGCGATAGAGTGGCAGTGCCTTTTCTCCTAATCTAGAGATAAAGCGGCTTAGAGCTGCCATGCAACCTGCAAGTTTTTGAACTTGTTTAAGGTCTGTTGGCTTAGCCAATTGTGAAAAAGCTCGGACTTTGGCTGGGTTTGCTTCGATTCCCCTATTGGAGACGATGAAGCCCAACAATTTTCCAGTGGGGACACCGACGACACACTTTTCCGGGTTGAGCTTGATGTCATATGCCCTAAGGTTGTTGATGGTAAGACATAAGTCGTCTATTAGTGTTTCCACGTGCCTGGTTTTGATGACGACGTCATCAACATAAGCTTCTACTATTTTGCCAATCTGTTTCTCCAGGCATGTTTGAATCATGCGTTGATATGTGGCGCCGGCGTTCTTGAGCCCAAAGGGCATGGTATTGAAGCAGAATGGCCCGTATGGGGTAATGAATGTTGTTGTAGCTTGATCGGATTCCTTCATTTTGATTTGATGGTATCCAGAGTATGCATTAAGGAAACATAGTGAGTCGTGTCCTGCGGTGGCGTTAATGATTTGATCAATGCGGGGGAGGGGGAAGGGATCCTTAGGGCAGACTTTGTTGAGGTCTTTGAAATCGACGCATAGGCGCCAGGATTTGTCCTTCTTTGGTACCATCACCAGGTTTGCCAGCCAATCCGGATGTTTAATTTCTCTAATGAATCCGGCCTCGATGAGTTTGGCCAGCTCCTCCCCCATGGCTTGTCGCTTGGGTTTGGAAAAGTGCCGCAGTGTTTGCTTAACCGGTTTAAACCCCTTTAATATATTGAGGCTATGTTCGGCCAGCTTGCGTGGGATCCCTGGCATGCCTGAAGGGTGCCAGACAAATATGTCCTAGTTTTCGCGCAGGAATTCTCGTAGTGCGGCGTCAACTGTTGGGTTCAGTTGAGCTCCGATGGATGCTGTCTTCTTGGGGTCCGTTGGGTGGACCTGGAATTTGACTATTTCTTCTGCCGGTTTGAATGAGGTGGATTTGGGGTGTTTTTCGAGGATCACGTCGTCCCTGTCCATTCTGGAGCGTAGTGTGGTTAATTATTTGGCCGCGAGGGCTTCGGATAGCGCCTCCAGGGCTAAGGATGCGGTTTTGTTTTCAGCGCGGAGTGCTATGTCCGGATCACTGACGAGAGTGATTATACCGTTTGGTCTGGGCATTTTGAGCTTCATATATCCGTAGTTAGGTATAGCTTGGAAGCGTGTAAAAGCATCCCGCCCCAATAGGGTGTGAGATCCGCTGCTAAAAGGGGCCACTTGGAAGGTTATTTCTTCGGACTGATAGTTCTCCGGTGATCTGAATACCACATCAAGTGTGATTTTGCCCGCGCACCGCGCCTCCCGACTAGGAATAATTCCCCGGAAGGTTGTGTTACTTTGTTTGATGCGGCTCCTGTCTATTTTCATTTTATGGAGTGTGTCCTCATAAATGAGATTTAGTCCGCTGCCGCCGTCCATGAGGACCTTGGTGAGTCGAAACCCATCCATGATGGGGTCGAGGACTAACGTGGCTGGTGCTTGTGCTGTTCTGTACTTTGGTTCGTCACCGTCGTTGAATTTTATAGCCGTGTCGTTCCATGGGTTTATTACAGCAATTTGGCAGACTTCGTTGAGCTCGCGAAGTGCCCTTTTGCGCTTGTTATTTGAAGCGAATCTCTCGAAGACTATCAATACTCTTGGGTCGTCTTCTTCTAGGGGGTCTTGTGCCGGGGCGTCCTTGATAAGGATGTCCTCACTGCTCTTGGCTACCTATCGTAGTATCCAACATGCGCTAAGGCTGTGGGTTGCCACGGTATCTGATACGTCCATTTTGCATCATGCTTTTATATCGATATTTATTGCATTATGGGCTATTATTACACATTATGTCACAATACTTATGCCTATTCTCTCTTATTTTACAAGGTTTACATAAAGAGGGAGAATGCCGGTAGCTGGGATTCTGGGATGGAAAAGGAGCAAATATTAGAGACCTATTTTGCACAGCTCCAAAAGTCCTGAAACTTCACGGAAGTCATTTTTAGAATATATAAAAAATACTGAGCGCAAGAAGTTCCGGAGGGGGGCCACACCCTGCCCATGAGGGTGGGGGCGCGCCCTACCCCCCTGGGCGCGCCCCGCTGCCTCGTGGCCCCCCTGGTGGCCCTCCGATGCCCATCTTCTGCTATATGGAGTCTTTCGATGAGGAAAAAAATCATAAGCCACCTTTCGGGACGAGACTCCACCGCCGCGAGGCGGAACCTTGGCGAAACCAATCTAGGGCTCCGGCGGAGCTGTTCTGTCGGGGAAACTTCCCTCCGGGAGGGGGAAATGATCGCCATCGTCATCACCAACGATCCTCTCATCGGGAGGGGATCAATCTCCTTCAACATCTTCACCAGCACCATCTCCTCTCAAACCCTAGTTCATCTCTTGTATCCAATTCTTGTCTCCAAGTCTGGGATTGGTACCTGTGGGTTGCTAGTAGTGTTAATTACTCCTTGTAGTTGATGCTAGTTGATTTATTTGGTGGAAGATCATATGTTCAGATCCTATATGCATATTAATACCCTTCTGATTATGAACATGAATATGCTTTGTGAGTATTTACGTTTGTTCCTGAGGACATGGGAGAAGTCTTGCTATTAGTAGTCATGTGAATTTGGTATTCATTCGATATTTTGATGAGATGTATGTTGTCTCTCCTCTATTGGTGTTATGTGGACGTCGACTACATGACACTTCACCATTATTTGGGCCTAGAGGAAGGCATTGGGAAGTAATAAGTAGATGATGGGTTGCTAGAGTGACAGAAGCTTAAACCCTAGTTTATGCGTTGCTTCGTAAGGGGCTGATTTGGATCCATATATTTCATGCTATGGTTAGGTTTACCTTAATACTTTTGTTGTAGTTGCGGATGCTTGCAATAGAGGTTAATCATAAGTGGGATGCTTGTACAAGTAAGGACAGTACCCAAGCACCGGTCCACCCACATACCAAATTATCAAAGTACCGAACACGAATCATATGAACGTGATGAAAACTAGCTTGACGATAATTCCCATGTGTCCACGGGAGCGCTTTTCTCTATATAAGAATTTTTCCAGGCTTGTCCTTTGATACAAAAAGGATTGGGCCACCTTGCTGCACTTAATTTACTTTTGTTACTTGTTGCTCGTTACAAATTATCTTATCACAAAACTATCTGTCACCTATAATTTCAGTGCTGGAGAGAATACCTTGCTGAAAACCGCTTATCATTTCCTTCTGCTCCTCGTTGGGTTCGACACTCTTACTTATCAAAAGGACTACTATAGATCCCCTATACTTGTGGGTCATCAAGAATCTTTTCTGGCGCCGTTGCCGGGGAGTGAAGCGCCTTTGGTAGGTGGAATTTGGTAAGGAAAAATTTATATAGTGTGCTGAAATTCACTGTCACTTGTTACTATGGAAAGTAATCCTCTGAGGGGCTTGTTCGGGGTATCTTCACCCCGACCAGTAGAGCAAAGAGTTGCTCCTCAACCTATTGAACCTACTGAACATGAAAATGTCTACTTCGAGACTCCTTCGGGTATGATAGAAAAACTTCTAGCTAATCCTTTTGCAGGAGACGGAACAATGCATCCTGATGAGCACCTAATATATGTGGATGAAGTTTGTGGATTATTTAAGCTTGCAGGTGTGCCCGATGATGTTATTAATAAGAAGGTCTTCCCTTTATCTTTTAAGGGAGATGCATTGACATGCTATAGGCTATGTGATTATATGGGATCATGGAACTACAAACGATTGAAATTGGAATTTCATCAGAAGTTTTATCTTATGCATCTTGTTCATCGTGATCGTAATTATATATATAATTTTTGCCTCGCGAAGGATAAGGTATCTCTCAAGCTTGGGGGAGGCTTAAATCAATGTTATATTCATGCCCCAATCATGAGCTTCCAAGAGAAATACTTATTCAAAATTTATATGCTTGACTTTCTGATAACAATCGCACCATGCTCGATACTTCTTGTGCTGGCTCTTTTATGATGAAGACTATTGAAGTCAAATGGGATTTATTGGAAAGAATTAAACGCTACTCTGAAGATTGGGACCTCGACGAAGGTAAGAAGTCAGGTATGACACCTAAGTTTGATTGTGTTAAATCTTTTATGGATACTGATGTTTTCCGTAAATTTAGCACTAAATATGGATTTGACTCTGAAATGGTAGCTTCTTTCTGTGAATCTTTTGCTACTCATGTTGATCTCCCTAGGGAGAAGTGGTTTAAATATTATCCTCCCATAGAAGTAAAAGTAGCTGCACCTATTAAAGTTGAAGAAAAGACTGTCACTTATAATGATCCTATTGTTCCTACTGCTTATGTTGAGAAACCACCTTTTCCTGTTAGGATAAAAGATCATGCTAAAGCTTCAACTGTGGTTCGTAAAAGCAATATTAGAACTTATATACCTCCTGAGCAAGTTAAAGTTGAACCTAATATTGCTATTATTAAAGATCTCTTGTCTGATAATATTGATGGGCATGTTATTCATTTCTGTGATGAGACTGCTAGAATTGCTAAACCTTGTGCAAAAGGTAAACATAGACCCGTGGTAGGCATGCCTGTTATTTCTGTTAAAATAGGAGATCATTGTTATCATGGCTTATGTGATATGGTGCCAGTGCTAGTGCTATACCTCATGACTTATACAAAGAAATTATGCATGATATTGCACCTGCTGAGATAGAAGATATTGATGTCACAATTAAACTTGCCAATAGAGATACTATTTCACCAATTGGAATTGTTAGAGATGTTGAAGTCTTGTGTTGGAAAACTAAATATCCTGCTGATTTTCTTGTTCTTGGTTCCCCACAAGATAGCTTTTGTCCCATTATATTTGGTAGACCCTTCTTGAACACAGTTAATGCTAGGATAGATTGCGAAAAGGATGTTGTTACTATTGGTTTAGGTAATATGTCTCATGAATTTAATTTCTCTAAATTTCGTAGACAACACCATGAAGAGGAATTGCCTAGTAAATATGAAATTATTGGTCTTTTTTCTATTACCGTGCCTCCTAGTGATCCTTTAGAACAATATTTGCTAGACCATGAAAATGACACGTTTATGAATGAAAGAAGGGAAATAGATGAAGTATTCTTTAAACAGGAACCCATCCTGAAACACAATTTTCCTGTCGAAATCCTAGGGGACCCTCCTCCACCCAAGGGTGATCCCATGTTTGAGCTCAAACCGTTACCTGATACTCTTAAATATGCTTATCTTGTTGAGAAAAAGATATATCCTGTTATTATTAGTGCTAACCTTTCAGAGCATGAAGAAGAGAGATTATTGAGAACTCTGAAGAAGCACCATGCTGCTATTGGATATACTCTCGATGATCTTAAGGGCATTAGTCCCATGCTATGTCAACACAAAATAAATTTGGAGAAAGATGCCAAACCAGTTCGTGATCACCAACGACGGCAGAATCCTAAGATGAAGGAAGTGGTAAGAAAGGAAATACTAAAGCTCCTTGAGGCAGGTATAATTTATCCCGTTGCTGATAGTCAGTGGGTAAGTCCTGTCCATTGTGTCCCTAAAAAGGGAGGTATTACTATCGTTCCTAATGATAAAGATGAATTGATTCCACAAAGAATTATTACATGTTATAAGATGGTAATTGATTTCCGCAAATTAAATAAGGCTACTAAAAAAGGATCATTACCCCTTACCTTTTATTGATCAAATGCTAGAAAGATTATCCAAACATACACATTTTTGCTTTCTAGATGGTTATTCTCGTTTCTCTCAAATACCTTTGTCAGCTGATGATCAATCTAAGACCAGTTTTACTTGCCCGTTCGGTACTTTTGCTTATAGATGTATGCCTTTTGGTATATGTAATGCACCTGCTACCTTCCAAAGATGCATGATGGCTATATTCTCTGACTTTTGTGAAAATATTTGTGAGGTTTTCATGGACAATTTCTCCGTCTATGGATCCGCTTTTGATGATTGCTTAAGCAACCTTGATCGAGTTTTGCAGAGATGTGAAGAAACTAACCTTGTCTTGAATTGGGAGAAGTGCCACTTTATGGTTAAAGAAGGTATTGTCTTGGGGCATAAAGTTTCTGAAAGAGGTATTGAAGTTGATAAAGCTAAGGTTGATGCTATTGAAAAGATGCCATGTCCCAAGGACATATTAAGGACTTCTCAAAAATTTCTTGGCCTTTGACTAATTTATTACAAAAAGATATACCATTTGTTTTTTATGATGATTGCGTATAAGCATTTGAAATACTTAAGAAAGCATTGATCTCTGCACCTATTGTTCAGCCACCTGATTGGAACTTACCCTTTGAAATTATGTGTGATGCTAGTGATTATGCTGTAGGTGTTGTTCTAGGGCAAAGAGTTGATAAGAAATTAAATGTTATTCAATATGCTAGTAAAACTCTAGACAATGCTCAGAGAAATTATGCTACTACTGAAAAAGAATTCTTAGCAGTTGTATTTGCATGTGATAAGTTCAGACCTTATATTGTTGATTCTAAAGTAACTATTCACACGGATCATGCTGCTATTAAATATCTTATTAGAAAGGGAGCTGAGAACCCCGTTGCAGACAACTTGTCTAGGCTAGAGAATGTTCTTGATGACCCACTACCTATTGATGATAGCTTTCCTGATGAACAATTAAATGTCATAAATGCTTCTCGTACTGCTCCATGGTATGCTGATTATATTGTTGCTAAATTTATACCACCTAGTTTCACATACCAGCAAAATAAAAAGTTTTTCTATGATTTGAGACATTAATTTTGGGATGACCCACATCTTTATAAAGAAGGAGTAGATGGAGTTATTAGACATTGTGTACCTGAGCACGAACAGGAACAGATCCTACGCAAGTGTCACTCCGAAGCTTATGGAGGACAGCACGCTGGAGATAAAACTGCACATAAGGTATTGCAATCCGTTTTTTATTGGCCTACTCTCTTCAAGGATGCCCATAAGTTTATTGTATCTTGTGATGAATGTCAAAGAATTGGTAATATTAGTAGACGTCAAGAAATGCCTATGAATTATTCACTTGTTATTGAACCATTTGATGTTTGGGGCTTTGATTATATGGGACCTTTTCCTGCCTCCAATGGATACACACATATTTTAGTTGTTGTTGATTACGTTACTAAGTGGGTAGAAGCTATTCCAACTAGTAGTGCTGATCATAACACCTCTATTAAGATGCTTAAAGAAGTTATTTTTCCAAGGTTTGGAGTCCCTAGATATTTAATGACTGATGGCGGTTCACATTTTATTCATGGTGCTTTCCATAAAATGCTTGCTAAATATGATGTTAATCATAGAATTGCATCTCCTTATCACCCACAGTCTAGTGGTGAAGTAGAATATAGCAATAGAGAACTCAAATTAATTTTGCAAAAGACTGTTAATAGATCTAGAAAGAATTGGTCCAAGAAACTTGATGATGCATTATGGGCCTATAGAACTGCATATAAAAATCCTATGGGTATGTCTCTGTATAAAATGGTTTATGGAAAAGCATGTCACTTACCTCTCAAACTAGAACATAAGGCTTGTTGGGCTATTAAAGAGCTCAACTATGATTTCACTTGCCGGTGAGAAGAGGTTATTTGACATTATCTCACTTGATGAATGGAGAACCCAAGCCTATGAGAATGCCAAATTGTTTAAAGAAAAAGTTAAAAGATGGCATGACAAAAGAATACAAAAGCGTGAGTTTAATGTAGGTGATTATGTATTGCTATACAACTCTCGTTTAAGATTTTTTGCACGAAAGCTTCTCTCTAAATGGGAAGTCCTTACGTTATCGAGGAGGTCTGTCGTTCCGGTGCCATGAAAATCAACAACTTCGAAGGCACAAATCGGAAGGTGGTGAACGGTCAAAGAATTAAACATTATATCTCAGGTAATCCTTTAAATGTTGAAACCAATATTATTGAAACCATAACCCCGGAGGAATACTTAAGGGACACTTTCTAGAACATTTCAAACTCCGAAAAGGAATAGGTATGTGGTATGGTAAGTAAACCGACTCCAAAACAGTTCTAATGTCAACTTTCCTCCATTTTGGAACATTTAGAAAAATAGAAAAATAAGAAGTAGTCCGGGAAGGACACGAGGGCCCCACGAGGTTGGAGGGCGTGCCCTACCCCCTGGGCGCGCCCCTACCTCATGGGCACCTTGTGTGCTCTTCGGACTCCGTTTTCTTGCACGTTACGTATTTTGGTCGGTAAAAATTCACTATATAATCTCCCGAAAGTTTTGACCACAGTATCATGCAAAAATCTCCTGCCTTTATTTCAAGCTGTTGCTGCTGCAGATTAGAGCAAGATGTCTTTGCAAGAGTCAGTCGGGGAGAGCCGGGTGTCTCATCCGGCATCGAGACCAATGACAAACAACAATGTTGACCACTTTGGGCCAACAACGAAGGAAGAGATGGAGGCTGATTTGAAGAGGATAGATGCCATGGAGGAGGATCAAGAAGTCACTTCTCGCTTCTGAGCTGGATTCACAATGGGGGAACTACAGAGCTCGGCTATCCCAAACTCGATTATCCCTTCCAATGTTAGATTTCTTTCTTATGAGAATATGAAAAAGAGTGTCACTTATTCTCCCGCAGCTATGCAACACCCTTGGGTGCAGGGAGCTTTGGCTGTTACACGAAAACTTCGAAAGGAAATAATGGACCTCAAGAAGCAAGGCAATAAGCTTGAGGAGGATAATCGTATCCTGAGGGGCATCATCACCAAGAATATCACATCACCATCCCTGAAAAAGGAGATATAATCACATGGGTATGGGCACTCCCCCTGGCAGCTACCAAGCTTGGGGGAGTGCCCCGGTATCGTATCACCATCACTTTTATGTTTACCATTTTCCTAGTTCGATCCTTTTGATAATATCTTGATCTAGTAGAATAAAGTTTTAGTATGATCTAGTTGTGAGTTTTTCTTTATGATCCTTCTATGTAATCGAGTCTGTGAGCTATATATAATAAAGATTAGTGTTGAGTCAAGGGCTTGATTATTTTGCCATGATCTTGAGTGAATAAAAGAAAAGAAAAAGCAATAAAAAGAAATAAAAGAGATCATAGTGATCTTATGGAGAGTAATGAGCTCACATATAAGAAGTATGATGAATAAAAGTTGTTGAGAGTTGACAAACATAGTTTTGGTCATCGTTACAATTAATAGGAAGTAATAAAGAAAGAGAGGTCTTCACACATAAATATACTATCTGGACATCTTTTATGATTGTGAGCACTCATTAAAATATGACATGCTAAAGAGTTGACGTTGGACAAGGAAGACAACGCAATGGGTTATGCTTTCTTACATCTGAGATAAAATATATTGTCATGGATCATCCAACATGATTGAGCTTGCCTTTCCCCCTCATGCTAGCCAAATTCTTTGCACCAAGTAGATATACTACTTGTGCTTCCAAACACCCTTAAACTAGTTTTGCCATGAGAGTCCACCATACCTACCTATGGATTGAGTAAGATCCTCCAAGTAAGTTGTCATCGGTGCAAGCAATCAAAATTGCTCTCTCAATATGTATGACGTATTAATGTGGGAGAAAATAAGCTTTATACGATCGTGTGATATGGAAGAATAAAAGCGACGAGCTGCATAATAAAGTTCCATATCACAAGTGGCAATATAAAGTGACGTTCTTTCGCATTAAGATTTTGTGCATCCAACCATAAAATCGCATGACAACCTCTGATTCCCTCTGCGAAGGGCCTATCTTTTACTTTTATCTCCTACCTTACATAAGAGTCTTGGTGTTCCTCACCCTTCCTTTTTACATTTTATCTTTTGGCAAGCACAACATGTTGGAAAGATCCTGGTATATATGGCTAATTGGATGTGAGTTTTCATGAACTATTATTGTTGACATTACCCTTGAGGTAAAATGTTTGGAGGCAAAACTATAAGCCCCTATCTTTCTCTGTGTCCGATTAAAACTCCATACCCATAAGTATTGCGTGAGTGTTAGCAATTGTGAAAGACTATATGATGGTTGAGTATGTGGACTTGCTGAAAAGCTCTTACATTGATTCTTTCCTATGTTATGATAAATTGCAGTTGCTCCAATGACTGAGATTATAGTTTGTTAGTTTTCAATGAAGTTTATGATTCATACTTGAAATTGTGATTGAATTGTTACTCTAGCATAAGAGATCATAGGACAAGAATTATATAAGTTGCTATTCTAAGAATGATCATGATGCCCTCATGTTCGTATTTTATTTTTATCGACACCTCTATCTTTAAACATGTGGACATATTTTTCAATTTCGGCTTTCGCTTGAGGACAAGCAAGGTCTAAGCTTGGGGGAGTTGATACGTCCATTTTACATCATGCTTTTATATTGATATTTATTGCATTATGGGCTGTTATTACACATTATGTCACAATACTTATGCCTATTCTCTCTTATTTTACAAGGTTTAAATAAAGAGGGAGAATGCCGGCAGCTGGGATTCTGGGCTGGAAAATGAGCAAATATTAGAGACCTATTCTGCACAGCTCCAAAAGTCCTGAAACTTCACGGATGATGTTTTCCTAATATATAAAAAATACTGAGCGCAAGAAGTTCCGGAGGGGGGCACACGCTGCCCACGAGGGTGGGGGGCGCGCCCTACCCCTAGGCACGCCCCCTGCCTCGTGGGCCCCCTGGTGGCCCTCCGATGCCCATCTTCTGCTATATGGAGTCTTTCAATGAGGAAAAAAATCATAAGCCAGCTTTCGGGACGAGACTCCGCCGCCACGAGGTGGAACCTTGGCGGAACCAATCTAGGGCTCCGCGGAGCTGTTCTGTTGGGGAAACTTCCCTCTGGGAGGGGGAAATCATCTCCATCATCATCACCAACGATCCTCTCATCGGGAGGGGGTCAATCTCCATCAACATCTTCACCAGCACCATCTCCTCTCAAACCCTACTTCATCTCTTCTATCCAATTCTTGTCTCCAAGTCTGGGATTGGTACCCATGGGTTGCTAGTAGTGTTAATTACTCCTTGTAGTTGATGCTAGTTGGTTTATTTGGTGGAAGATCATATGTTCAGATCCTATATGCATATTAATACCCCTCTGATTATGAACATGAATATGCTTTCTGAGTAGTTACGTTTGTTCCTGAGGACATGGGAGAAGTCTTGCTATTAGTAGTCATGTGAATTTGGTATTCGTTCGATAATTCGATGATATGTATGTTGTCTCTCCTCTAGTGGTGTTATGTGAACGTCGACTACATGACACTTCACCATTATTTGGGCCTAGAGGAAGGCATTGGGAAGTAATAAGTAGATGATGGGTTGCTAGAGTGACAGAAGATTAAACCCTAGTTTTTGCGTTGCTTCGTAAGGGGCTGATTTGGATCCATATGTTTCATGCTATGGTTAGGTTTACCTTAATACTTTTGTTGTAGTTGCGGATGCTTGCAATATATGTTAATCATAAGTGGGATGCTTGTCCAAGTAAGGACAGTACCCAAGCACCGGTTCACCCACATACCAAATTATCAAAGTACCGAACATGAATCATATGAACGTGATGAAAACTAGCTTGACGATAATTCCCATGTGTCCTCGGGAGCGCTTTTCTCTATATAAGAATTTGTCCAGGCTTGTCCTTTGCTACAAAAAGGATTGGGCCACCTTGATGCACTTTATTTACTTTTGTCACTTGTTGCTCGTTACAAATTATCTTATCACAAAACTATCTGTCACCTATAATTTCAGTGCTTGCAGAGAATACCTTGCTGAAAACCGCTTATCATTTCCTTCCGCTCCTCGTTGGGTTCGACACTCTTACTTATCGAAAGGACTATGATAGATCCCCTCTACTTGTGGGTCATCAGTATCTGTTGTTGTATGTATTTTTCATGGGCCATCGAGCCACCCTTCCAGAATAGTGCCTTGCCGTATAGTGGCTTTGTGAGTTTTGACTGTTGGATTGTGCGTGCCATGAGGGTACGCCCTTTTCGCCTGTAGGGGAAGTTGGGTTGGGGCTGGTGGTTCCCAGCGAGCTGCCTGAGTTTCCCAGGCGCTTTCCATCATGCAGTATTTTTGTACGATGGTTGCTAAGTCAGCAAATTTTAGTATGCAGCGGCGATTGATGGCGTTGAGGATTCCTTCGTCCGCACAGGTTTTGCAGAATGCTAATATTGCATCCTCGTCACGGCAATCCTTTACCTTGTCCTTGACTAGGAGGAATCTGGCCCAAAAGTGGTGGACCTTCTCCTGAGATTGCTATTTTATGCTCATGAGAGCCTCTATATCCGGGTGGGTGGGTGGAATTAAATCCGAACCCCGACCTAACCGGTTGTCCGGAGTCCGACGACCTTCCGAACTAGATAGTACGGGTTCCGAAATATCTTCTGATTGTTTGGAACTGCCGTCCGATGCTATGTTCGGAGGGCTGGTTGCGTCCTTTCGTGGGTGAGTATCCGGCTCTTCATGAACGGCGACCCGAACATAGTCCGTCTTCAAGATAGAAGAAGACTCGCCATCCTGCTCCAGGACTGCCGCGATCTGGTGGGTGTCCGGTGGGATTTCAGTTTCTCCCTGATGGGTTTTAGGCCCGATCTGATCATAATCTATGGCGATTCCCAAAGCAGGGATGCGATCTAGGCGCTCGTTTAAGGACAAAAACTCAACCGGATCCATCTGCTTGGAGTGCTCGAAGTTGATGCGAAGGGGATTTTAGAAGGCCCAAGAGGTCATCGTCGGCCCCGTGGTCGAATGGGCGATCGTAGTAAAGTCGCCCAGCCGGAGGGTTTGGCTCGAGGCCAAAACTACCCCTGCGCTAATATTGTCTTTAATGACAAGGCGAGCCATCGAGAATTTCATCGACAGCACAGTGGAACTCTCAATGAAAGCACTAATGTCGGTGTCAAAACCGACGGATCTCGGGTAGGGGGTCCCGAACTGTGCGTCTAGGATTGATGGTAACAGGAGACGGGGGACACGATGTTTACCCAGGTTCGGGCCCTCTCTATGGAGGTAATACCCTACCTCCTGCTTGATTGATATTGATGAGTATGAGTGTTACGAGAGTTGATCTACCACGAGATCGTAATGGCTAAACCCTAGAAGCCTAGCCCATGTAGGTATGGTAATGAGTATATGTGGTGTCCTTTCCGGACTACCCCCTTCGGGTTATATAAACACCAAAGGGATCTAGGGTTTACATGGAGTCGGTAACATTAGAGGGAATCTTCGGTCGCCAAGCTTGCCGTCCACGCCAAGTAGAGTCCAATCCGGACATGGTGCATTCTTCAGTCTTCATGTCTTCACAGCCCATCAGTCCGACCCATGGATAACAGGCTAGACGCCCGAGGACCCGTTAGTCCAGGACTCCCTCAATGAGTAGTTTATCTTGTGGGAGAAAAGGATGAATGAGGGAAGGACTTATTTGCAAATGTGGAGAGGGGTGTGGGTATGTTTTTGCAAAATTGCCATAGTTTCCTTCCTATCCGTCAGATATAAATCGGACGGACTCTTATAAAAAATAGAGTTGGTGATGATGGTGTGCCTGCCATCCTGAGATATAGGCAGTCTGATTTATATCTGACGCTTAGGAAGGAAACTATGGCAATTTTGCAAAAAGGTACCCACACACCTCTCCAAAATTTCAAATAAGGCCTTCCCTCATTCATCCTTTTCTCTCACAAAATAAACTAGTCATACAAATGCATCTTGATGTTACGTGCAACGCACGGGCATCTTGCTAGTAAGAGTAGAAATATGAACATTTACAATAGCAAATATATATGATGTGCAAGTATATTCAATAATGAATCTAATGGTCTTGATTTGTTATCGTATATGTTATTACTTCTGTCTATGAACTTTGTCAAAATTTACAAAGTTTGACTTTGAGCAAAGCTAAAATGCGGAGTAAATAAAAACAGAGGGGGTACGCAGGAACTAGTATATTTACTACTCCGGAACATGGTAAGTTGGACTCCTAAATGCGGGCACGGACCGGGTACACCTCAATTATTCTTTCAAACAATCGGACACCTACATTTTGCACACCATCTGGCTACTTAATCAAGTGTTATGCTTCACTACTTGAAAAGGAAATGGGTGGCACCGTACCCAAAACCACCACACTTGGGGCTAGGGTAACAACTTGGTACTGTACCACATTTGAACCAGGGCACAAAAACTACATGTTCTACGCCTAATGCGCAATGCAGAGCACTGACCCTCGAATATGGCCGGGAAAACAGGGAAACCGACATGTGGGGCACACCTTTCGAGACGACGTGGCGTAGACTAGTCCAATGGAGGAGCTGGCCCATGACCTCCTCACCACAGGCAACCGTTCATGTGGGTCATGGGGGCCAGCAATGTGGCGCAGCTCCTGCACCTCCTCTAGACAGGGCGACCGTGGTGAGCGACATGCTCATCGTCACTGGACATGGTTAGTTTCAGTGTGTCGAGGGTGGCATTAGCGTTGTGGCACAACCAGCAGATCAACACCCGACCTGTTGAGGATGCACGGGGCGCCGAAGTTCGCACGCGCCATGCTGCATCCACGGAGTGGTGTAGCGCGGCAACTGCATCCCCAGGACCTGAGACCATGCCGTGTCGTCTTTCTTTTTCAATGACATGTGGGGTCGCATGTGAGCAAATGGCATCTCCAACGTTGCCACGACCGCAGCTGACTACCTTGGCACACCAAAAACCCTCGTCCCTCGCGCCGTCGCGCGGTGTGTTCCCAGCCGGCGCCAGCTGCCCGCATTCATGTCGTCCATCCGTATGCCGTCGTTAAGAGGCTCGGTGCCCGAGGAATAAACTCCGGTGAGTTTAGTGACGCGCATGGACACTTTCGCCTCACCGGAATGCGCTACTTAAAGTGGCAATGCCCATCTAACCCCCACACCATAGCACATTGTCCTACTACCTGGCACCACATCCGCCATGACCGCGAGCGCGAATGCTCTGCGGGAGAGCTTTGTCTTTAGGGATGAAGCTGGAGGTTGCCGCCCTCACTCAAGTTGCCGCTCGTGACGCAATAGCGGCATAGCCGGACGCGGACGTGACCGCACAAGCGGTGGCCATGATGGCGGCCGACGACGGGAGCACCGTCAGCCACGCATCCTACTTGTCGCCATCCAATAGCCGGCACCACCGAGGTCGGGGACTCCTTCGAGGATGAGTAGGGCATGGGAGGCGGCAGGGCATGGTGTGCCAACTGGCCGGTCCGTCTCCCGTGTTCAACTCTTCCTCGCAGGAGACAACACCTTTGTCTTGAAACCCGCCCCCGTACATGGAGATCGCAGATGGAGGATGACGGTCGCCACCGTAGAATAGGTTTAGGGTCGGGTTTCTTTTATTTTTCTGTCCTATAAAAGTTCAAAATGTAATGAAAATCTACCGTGTTTGCATTAATCTCGGCCGGTGTATATGAACTTTCACAATAATATAGTATATTGTAGGAGTACTAGCAAGATGCCTGTGCGTTGCACGGAACATCCAGATCTTGTGGGAGAAAAGGATGAATGAGGGAAGGCCTTATCTGCAAATGTGGAGAGGAGTGCGGGTAAATTGTCATAGTTTCCTTCCTATCCGTTAGATATAGATCGGACGACCTATATTGCAGGATGGCAAGCACACCATCATCACCAACTCTGCTTTTTATTGAATCGAGACAAAGCTAACATGTGAAGTAAATGAACACATAGGGTCTACATACACAATTTATCTTAGGCACTCCAATAGTACGTCCACTACACATTCACGCATTTCACATCTTTCTACATCTACAGGAACCTACGAAAGGGTTAACGTAAATTGCCTTTCTCTCTCCTCCTTGATTTTCATGGTGGTAGGCCCCTCCCCCCCAATCTATAATCAACAGCTCACACATCTCACATTACGTTAATTACGTAACTGGGATTACGTAGGTGTAGCATTACTCGTCCAAAAAAACCCAACTAAGCCAACCTCCCAGCATATCGCGCGGAAAAGACCCGGCCATGCCGTTCTAGTCGGGATTACCGGATTACTAGTAGTAGTATCGATGGATTGCGCAAAGCACCAAGTTTTTTAGGGGGCGAAGCATCCTAGTTTAAAGGAAAAGGGGGGTACACTCACAGCATCCCTGTCGCGGTCGCATTGCACCCCACATAGGTTTGATCCTGCGCACGGCTCACGCAAACGGAACGCGCTTCAGCATGCCTCTTCACTGACACATGGGATTGCACTTGGAGAAACCAACCATGCGCCAAACTCCCCGCGCCCACCGCGTGACCCCCCACCCAAAAAATTCCCCCCTATCCCCCTCCATTCCCTTCGCTCCGCCAAAGCCGCCCTCCCCACCGCGCTGATACGTACGACGATCCTCTCGCTCCCACAATACGCTCTCGTAGACTGCCGTCCTCGAGCCGCGCCGCCACCGCTGGCGACGTTCTTGTGGAGGCGCACGGCGGTCACCGCCGCCACCGCTGGCGGCGTTCGTGTGGATACGCACGGCGGTCATCTTCTCCCACGGTGTAGTAGCACTGAATGTTAGCTGATAGACGCTATTAATCTCACTGTTTGCCGAAATAGTTTACAGTCAATATGTTCTGCTTAAGAAGCTTCCTTGCCCTGTTCTGCACTCAATCTGCTTAGCTGAGATGGCATGACAAGCCTGATTAGTTGCTAAAATATCCTACCATACATTTATTGTGACATAGATTGCCATGGTCTAGTAGCCAATCTGTTAGGTGAAATAGCTCTACATCATTTTATACTCGATCTTTGTGCTGCGATGGCCTTCAATAGTTCGATGGCTGTGTGCTCGGCCTCATTGACTGCTGAAATAGCCTGCCATAATTTAGCACTCAAATATGTTTGCTGAATTAGCTTTAAATATATTTCGTTACTTAGATATGCTCATCCATATATCTTGCCATAGCTTTAGACATCGACCTCACCTGTAGAAGAAAAACGGTGGGCCTGCATGTTGGAACAATGCAACATGGCTGTCACCCTAGGAAATAAGCTGCCAGTATTTGATACATCTCCGTCATATCTACTTTTCCAAACACTTTTGCCCTTGTTTTGGACTCTAACTTGCATGATTTGAGTGGAACTAACCCGGACTGACGTTGTTTTCAGCAGAATTACCATGGTGTTATTTATGTGTAGAAACAAACATTCTCAGAATGACCTGAAACTTCACGGAGCAATTTTTTTGGAAAATATAAAAAATACCTGCAAAAGATGAAGTCCAGGGGGCCCACCACGTCTCCACAAGGGTGGGTGCGCGCCTGCCCCCCTAGGGCGCGCCTCCCTACCTCGTGGGCCCCCTGGTGCCTCTCCGACTCCAACTCCATATATTGTGTTTCGGGGAGAAAAAAATCAGAGAGAAGAATTCATCACGTTTTATGATACGGAGCCGCCGCCAAGCCCTAAAACCTCTCGGGAGGGTTGATCTGGAGTCTGTTTGGGGCTTCAGAGAGGGGAATCCGTCGCCATCGTCATCATCAACCATCCTCCATCACCAATTTCATGATGCTCACCGCCGTGCGTGAGTAATTCCATCATAGGCTTGCTGGACGTTGATGGGTGGGACGTGATCTATCATGTAATCGAGTTAGTTTTGTTAGTGTTTGATCCCTAGTATCCACTATGTTCTGAGATTGATGTTGCTATGACTTTGCTATGCTTAATGCTTGTCACTAGGGCCCGAGTGCCATGATTTCAGATCTGAACCTATTATGTTTTCATCAATATATGGGTGTTCTTGATCCTATCTTGCAAGTCTATAGTCACCTATTATGTGTTATGATCCGTTAACCCCGAAGTGACAATAATCGGGATACTTACCAGTGATGACCGTAGTTTGAGGAGTTCATGTATTCACTATGTGTTAATGCTTTGTTCCAGTACTCTATTAAAAGGAGGCCTTAATATCCCTTAGTTTCCATAAGGACCCCGCTGCCACGGGAGGGTAGGACAAAAGATGTCATGCAAGTTCTTTTCCATAAGCACTTATGACTATGTTCGAAATACATGTCTACATTATATCAATGAACTGGAGCTAGTTCTGTGTCACCCTAGGTTATGACTGTTACATGATGAACCGCATCCGGCATAATTCTCCATCGCCGATCCATTGCCTACGAGCTTTCCATATATTGTTCTTCGCTTATTTACTTTCCTATTGCTATTGCTATCATGACTACAAAATACCAAAAACATTACTTTTACTACTGTTACCTTTTGCTACCGTTACCACCACTATCATATTACTTTGCTACTAAATACTTTGTTGTAGATATTAAGTTTCCAGGTGTGGTTGAATTGACAACTCAACAGCTAATACTTGAGAGTATTCTTTGGCTCCCCTTGTGTCGAATCAATAAATTTGGGTTGAATACTTTACCCTCGAAAACTATTGCGATCCCCTATACTTGTGGGTTATCAAGACTATTTTCTGGCGCCATTGCCGGGGAGCATAGCTCTATTCTTTGAGTTACTTGGGATATATATCTATTTATCATTATGAAGAACTTGAGCGATCCAAAAACCAAGATTTATCCCTCAACTATGAGGGGAGGTAAGGAACTACCATCTAGCTCCGCACTTGATTCACCTTCTGTTTTGAGTAAGCTTGCGACACCTAAAACTGCTTCTGCTATTCGTTCTGATATGTCGCATGTTATTGATGATGCTACTTCTGCTATGCATGATACTTATGATGAACTACTTATATGCTTGATACTACTGTGTTGGGGAACGTAGTAATTTCAAAAATTTCCTACGCACACGCAAGATCATGGTGATGCATAGCAACGAGAGGGGAAAGTGTTGTCCATGTACCCTCGTAGACCGAAAGTGGAAGCGTTAGCACAACACAGTTGATGTAGTCATACGTCTTCATGATCCGACTGATCAAGTACCGAACGCATGGCACCTCCGAGTTCTGCACACGTTCGACTCGATGACGTCCCTCGAACTCCGATCCAGCCGAGTGTTGAGGGAGAGTTTCGTCAGTACGACGGCGTGGTGACGATGATGATGTTCTACCGATGCAGGGCTTCGCCTAAGCACCGCTACGATATGACCGAGGTGGATTATGGTGGAGGGGGGCACCGCACACGACTAAGAGATCAAGAGATCAATTGTTGTGTCTTTGGGGTGCCCCTTCCCCCGTATATAAAGGAGTGGAGGAGGGGGAGGGCCGGCCCTCTCTATGGCGCGCCCTAGGGGAGTCCTACTCCCACCTGGAGTAGGATTCCCCCTTTCCTAGTAGAACTAGGAGCCCTTCCAAGTAGTAGGAGTAGGAGGGAAGGAAAGGGAAGGGAAAAGGAGAAGGAAGGAAGGGGGCGCCCCCCTCCCTAGTCCAATTCGGACCAGCCCATGGGGAGGGGTGCGGCCACCCTTTGAGGCCTTTCTCTCCTGTCCCGTATGGCCCATTAAGGCCCAATACGAATTCCCGTAACTCCCCGGTACTCCCGAAAATACCCGAATCACTCGGAACCTTTCCGATGTCCGAATATAGTTGTCCAATATATCGATCTTTACGTGTCGACCATTTTGAGACTCCTTGTCATGTCCCCGATCTCATCCGGGACTCCGAAATCCTTCCGTACATGAAAACACATAAACTCATAATATAACCGTCATCGAACTTTAAGCGTGCGGACCCTACGGGTCTGAGAACTATGTAGACATGACCGAGACACATCTCCAATCAATAACCAATAGCGGAACCTAGATGCTCATATTGGATCCTACATATTCTACGAAGATCTTTATCGGTCAAACCGCATAACAACATATGTTGTTCCCTTTGTCATCGGTATGTTACTTGCCTGAGATTCGATCGTCGGTATCTCAATACCTAGTTCAATCTCGTTACCGGTAAGTCTCTTTACTTGTTCCGTAATACATCATCTCGCAACTAATTCATTAGTTGCAATACTTGCAAGGCTTAGGTGATGTGCATTACCGAGAGGGCCCAGAGATACATCTCCGACAATCAGAGTGACAAATCCTAATCTCGAAATACGCCAACCCAACAAGTACCTTCGGAGACACTAGAGCACCTTTATAATCACCCAGTTACGTTGTGACGTTTGGTAGCACACAAAGTGTTCCTCCGGTAAACGGGGGTTGCATAATCTCATAGTCATAGGAACATGTATAAGTCATGAAGAAAGCAATAGCAACAAACTAAACGATCAAGTGATATGCTAACAGAATGGGTCAAGTCAATCACATCATTCTCCTAATGACGTGATCCCGTTAATCAAATGACAACTCACGTCTATGGTTAGGAAACATAACCATCTTTGATCAATGAGCTAGTCAAGTAGAGGCATACTAGTGACACTCTGTTTGTCTATGTATTCACACATGTATTATGTTTTCGGTTAATACAATTCTAGCATGAATAATAAACATTTATCATGATATAAGGAAATAAATAATAACTTTATTATTGCCTCTAGGGCATATTTCCTTCAGTCTCCCACTTGCACTAGAGTCAATAATCTAGTTCACATCGCCATGTGATTTAATACCAATAGTTCACATCACCATGTGATTAACACCCATAGTTCACATCGACATGTGACCAACACCCAAAGGGTTTACTAGAGTCAATAATCTAGTTCACATCGCTATGTGATTAACACCCAAAGAGTACTAATTAAGGTGTGATCATGTTTTACTTGTGAGAGAAGTTTAGTCAACGAGTCTGCCACATTCAGATCCATACGTGTTTTGCAAATTTCTATGTCAACAATGCTCTGCACGGAGCTACTCTAGCTAATTGCTCCCACTTTCAATATGTATCCAGATTGGGACTTAGAGTCATCTGGATCAGTGTCAAAACTTGCATCGACGTAACCCTTTACGACGAACCTTTTGTCACCTCCATAATCGAGAAAAATATCCTTATTCCACTAAGGATAATTTTGACCAATGTCCAGTGATCTACTCCTAGATCACTATTGTACTCGCTTGCCAAACTCAGGGCAGGGTATACAATAGGTCTGGCACACAGCATGGCATACTTTATAGAACCTATGGCTGAGGCATAGGGAATGACTTTCATTCTCTCTCTATCTTCTGCCATGGTCGGGTTTTGAGTCTTACTCAACTTCACACCTTGTAACACAGGCAAGAACTCCTTTTTAACTGTTCCATTTTGAACTACTTCAAAATCTTGTCAAGGTATGTACTCATTGAAAAACTTTATCAAGCGTCTTGATCTATCTCTATAGATCTTGATGCTCAATATGTAAGCAGCTTCACCGAGGTCTTTCTTTGAACAACTCCTTTCAAACATTCCTTTATGCTTTGCAGAATAATTCTACATTATCCCCGATCAACAATATGTCATTCACATATACTTATCAGAAATGATGTAATGCTCCCACTCACTTTCTTGTAAATACAGGCTTCACCGCAAGTCTGTATAAAACTATATGCTTTGATCAACTTATCAAAGCGTATATTCCAACTCCGAGATGCTTGCACCAGTCCATAGATGGATCGCTGGAGCTTTCATATTTTGTTAGTACCTTTAGGATTGACAAAACCTTTTGGTTGCATCATATACAACTCTTCTTTAAT
This sequence comes from Triticum dicoccoides, assembly GCF_002162155.2. Lineage (NCBI taxonomy): Eukaryota > Viridiplantae > Streptophyta > Magnoliopsida > Poales > Poaceae > Triticum > Triticum dicoccoides. Next base: position 135,471,101 of record NC_041382.1, on the reverse strand, counting down.
AAATCCATTAAGGAATGCAGTTTTGTTTATCCATTTGCAAGATTTCATAAAATGCGGCAATTGCTAACATGATTCGAGCAGAATTAAGCATAGATACGAGTGAGAAACTCTCATCGTAGTCAACACCTTGAACTTGTCGAAAACCTTTTTGCGACAATTCTAGCTTTGTAGATAGTAACACTACTATCAGCGTCCGCCTTACTCTTGAAGATCCATTTAATCTCAATGGCTCGCCGATCAATGGGCAAGTCAATCAAAGTCCATACTTTGTTCTCATTCATGGATCTCATCTCAGATTTCATGGCCTCAAGCCATTTCGTGGAATCTGGGCTCATCATCGCTTCCTCATAGTTCGTAGGCTCGTCATGGTCAAGTAACATGACCTCCAGAATAGGATTACCGTACCACTCTGGTGCGGATCTCACTCTGGTTTCCTACGAGGTTTCGGTAGTAACTTGATCTGAAGTTACATGATCATCATCATTAGCTTCCTCACTAATTGGTGTAGTAGTCACAGGAACAGATTTCTATGATGAACTACTTTCCAATAAGGGAGTATGTATAGTTACCTCATCAAGTTCTACTTTCCTCCCACTCACTTCTTTCGAGAGAAACTCCTTCTCTAGAAAGGATCCATTCTTAGCAATGAATAACTTGCCTTCGGATCTGTGATAGAAGGTGTACCCAACATTTTATTTTGGGTATCCTATGAAGATTTACTTCTCCGATTTGGGTTCGAGCTTATCATGTTGAAACTTTTTCCCATAAGCATCGCAATCCCAAACTGTATGAAATGACAGCTTAGGTTTCTCGCCAAACCATAGTTCATACGGTGTCGTCTCAACGGATTTAGATGGTGCCCTATTTAATGTGAATGTAGCTGTCTCTAATGCATAACCCCAAAACGATAGTGGTAATCGGTAAGAGACATCATAGATCGCACCATATCTAATAAAGCACGGTTACGACGTTCGGACACACCATTACACTGTGGTGTTCCAGGTGGCGTGAGTAGTGAAACTATTTCACATTGTTTTAACTGAAGGCCAAACTCGTAACTCAAATATTTTACTTCTGCGTTACGATGATTCTCCACTTCACTATGAAATTCTTTGAACTTTTCAAATATTTCAGACTTGTGTTTCATCAAGTAGATATACTCATATATGCTCAAATCATCTATGAAGATCAGAAAATAATGATACCTGCCACAAGCCTCGATATACATCGGACCACATACATCAGTATGTATGATTTCCAACAAATCTGTTGCTCGCTCCATTGTTCCGGAGAACGGAGTCTTAGTCATCTTGCCCATGAGGCATGGTTCGCAAGCATTAATTGATTCATAATCAAGTGATTCCAAAAGCCCATCAGCATGGATTTTCTTCATGCGCTTTACACCAATATGACCTAAACGGCAGTGCCACAAATAAGTTGCACTATCATTATTAACTTTGCATCTTTTGGCTTCAATATTATGAAAATGTGTATCACCACGATCGAGATCCAACAAACCATTTTCATTGGGTATATGACCATAGAAAGTTTTATTCATGTAAACAGAACAACAATTATTCTCTAACTTACATGAATAACCGTATTGCAATAAACATGATCCAATCATATTTATGCTCAACGCAAACACCAAATAACATTTATTTAGGTTCAACACTAGTCCCGAAAGTATAGGGAGTGTGCGATGATGATCATATCAATCTTGGAACCACTTCCAACACACATAGTCACTTCACCCTTAACTAGTCTCTGTTCATTCTGCAACTCCCGTTTCGAGTTACTACTCTTAGCAACTGAACCAGTATCAAATACCGAGGGGTTGCTACGAACACTAGTAAAATACACATCAATAATCTGTATATCAAATATACCTTTGTTCACTTTGCCATCCTTCTTATCTGCCAAATACTTGGGGCAGTTCCGCTTCCAGTGACTAGTCCCTTTGAAGTAGAAGCACTTAGTCTCAGGCTTAGGACCAGACTTGGGCTTCTTCACTTGAGCAGCAACTTGCTTGCTGTTCTTCTTGAAGTTCCCCTTCTTCCCTCTGCCCTTTTCTTGAAACTAGTAGTCTTGTCTACCATCAACGCTTGATGTTTTTCTCGATTTCTACCTTCGTCAATTTCCGCATTACGAAGAGCTTGGGAATCGTTTCCGTTATCCCTTGCATATCATAGTTCATCATGAAGTTCTACTAACCTGGTGATGGTGACTAGAGAATTCTATCAATCACTATCTTATCTGGAAGATTAATTCCCACTTGATTCAAGCAATTGTAGTACCCAGACAATCTGAGCACATGCTCACTGCTTGAGCTATTCTCCTCCATCTTTTTAGCTATAGAACTTGTTGGATACTTCATATCTCTCAACTCGGGTATTTGCTTGAAATATTAACTTCAACTCCTGGAACATCTCATATGGTCCATGACATTCAAAACGTCTTTGAAGTCCCGATTCTAAGCCGTTAAGCATGGTGCACTAAACTATCAAGTAGTCATCATATTGAGCTAGCCAAACGTTCATAACATCTGCATCTGCTCCTGCAATAGGTCTGTCACCTAGCGGTGCATCAAAGACATAATTCTTCTGTGCAGCAATGAGGATAATCCTCAGATCATGGATCCAATCCGCATCATTGCTACTAACATTTTTCAACATAATTTTTCTCTAGGAACACAATAAACTGGGAGCAACATCGCGAGCTATTGATCTACAACATAGATATGCTAATACTATCAGGACTAAGTTCATGATAAATTAAAGTTCAATGAATCATATTACTTAAGAACTCCCACTTAGACAGACATCCCTCTAATCTTCTAAGTGATCACTTGATCCATATCAACTAAACCATGTCCGATCATCACGTGAGATGGAGTAGTTTCAATAGTGAACATCACTATGTTGATCATATGTACTATATGATTCACGCTCGACCTTTCGGTCTCCGTGTTCCGAGGCCATATCTGTTATATGCTAGGCTCGTCAAGTTTAACCTGAGTATTTCGCGTGTGCAACTGTTTTGCACCCGTTGTATTTGAACATAGATCCTATCACACCCGATCATCACGTGGTGTCTCAGCACGAAGAACTTTCGCAACGGTGCATACTCAGGGAGACCACTTATACCTTGATAATTTAGTGAGAGATTATCTTATAAAGCTACCGATGAACTGAGCAAAATAAGATGTATAATAGATAAACATCACATGCAATCATAATATGTGACATGATATGGCCATCATCATCTTGTGTACTTTGATCTCCATCTCCAAAGCATCGTCATGATCTCCATCATCACCGGCATGACACCATGATCTCCATCATCTTGATCTATATCAATGTGTCGTCTCATGGTTGTCTCGCCAACAATTGCTCTTGCAACTATTGCTATCGCATAGCAATAAAGTAAAGCAATTATTTGGCGCTTGCATCTTATGCAATAGAGAGATAACCATAAGGCTTTTGCCTGTTGCCGATAACTTCAACAAAACATGATCATCTCATACAACAACTTATATCTCATCACGTCTTGACCATATCACATCACAACATGCCCTGCAAAAACAAGTTAGACGTCCTCTACTTTGTTGTTGCAAGTTTTACGTGGCTTCTACGGGCTGAGCAAGAACCGTTCTTACCTACGCATCAAAACCACAATGATAGTTTGTCAAGTTGGTGCTGTTTTAACCTTCGCAAGGACCGGGCACCTCCGATCAAGTACCAAACGCACGGCACCTCCGAGTTCTGCACACGTTCAACTCGATTACATCCCTCGAACTCCGATCCAGCCGAGTGTTGAGGGAGAGTTTCGTCAGTACGACGGCATGGTGACGATGATGATGTTCTACTGACGCAGGGCTTCGCCTAAGCACCGCTACAATATGACCGAGGTGGATTATGGTGGAGGGGGGCACCGCACACGGCTAAGAGATCAACAGATCAATTGTTGTGTCTTTGGGGTGCCCCCTGCCCCCGTATATAAAGGAGTGGAGGAGGGGGAGGGCCGGCCCTCTCTATGGCGCGCCCTAGGGGAGTCCTACTCCCACCGGGAGTAGGATTCCCCCTTTCCTAGTAGAACTAGGAGCCCTTCCAAGTAGTAGGAGTAGGAGGGAAGGAAAGGGAAGGGAAAAGGAGAAGGAAGGAAGGGGGCGCCCCCCTCCCTAGTCCAATTCGGACCAGCCCATGGGGAGGGGTGCGGCCACCCTTTGAGGCCGTTCTCTCCTTTCCCGTATGGCCCATTAAGGCCCAATATGAATTCCTGTAACTCCCTGGTACTCCCGAAAATACCCGAATCACTCGGAACCTTTCCGATGTCCGAATATAGTCGTCCAATATATCGATCTTTACGCCTCGACCATTTCGAGACTCCTCGTCATGTCCCCGATCTCATCCGGGACTCCGAACTCCTTCGGTACATCAAAACACATAAACTCATAATATAACCATCATCGAACTTTAAGCATGCGGACCCTACGGGCTCGAGAACTATGTAGACATGACCGAGACACGTCTCCTGTCAATAACCAATAGCGGAACCTGGATGCTCATATTGGCTCCTACATATTCTACGAAGATCTTTATCGGTCAAACCGCATAACAACATACGTTGTTCCCTTTGTCATCGGTATGTTACTTGCCCGAGATTCGGTCGTCGGTATCTCAATACCTAGTTCAATCTTGTTACCGGTAAGTCTCTTTACTCGTTCTGTAATACATCATCTCGCAACTAACTCATTAGTTGCAATGCTTGCAAGGCTTAGGTGATGTGCATTACCGAGAGGGCCCAGAGATACCTCTCCGACAATCGGAGTGACAAATCCTAATCTCGAAATACGCCAACGCAACAAGTACCTTCGGAGACACCTGTAGAGCACCTTTATAATCACCTAGTTACGTTGTGATATTTGGTAGCACACAAAGTGTTCCTCCGGTAAACGGGAGTTGCATAATCTCATAGTCATAGGAACATGTATAAGTCATGAAGAAAGTAATAGCAACAAACTAAACGATCATGTGCTATGCTAACGGAATGGGTCAAGTCAATCACATCATTCTCCTAATGATGTGATCCCGTTAATCAAATGACAACTCATGTCTATGGTTAGGAAACATAACCATCTTTGATCAACGAGCTAGTCAAGTAGAGGCATACTAGTGACACTCTGTTTGTCTATGTATTCATACATGTATTATGTTTCCGGTTAATACAATTCTAGCATGAATAATAAACATTTATCATGATATAAGGAAATAAATAATAACTTTATTATTGCCTCTAGGGCATATTTCCTTCATACTGTGCCACTTGGTGATTTTCTTGATGAACAACTTGCTAGGGCTAGAGAGATTAAAAATATTGAATCTGATAATACTGATGAAAGTGATGATGAAGAATCACTTGTTATTCCTGAGGGTTATGTTTTTGATTAAGAAGCTTCTTTAGCTATTTTAGGTTGCAAAGATAGATACGAACTTAAGAGGTTATTAGCTAAATGGAACAAGCTATCTCTAAATGCTAGAATGAAACCTGACCCTGCTTTTGCTACTTCACCTATTTGTGTTACCAATAAGGATTATGAATTATCTGTTGATCCTGATATAATTACTTTGGTTGAATCTGATCCTTTTCATGGCTATGAATCTGAAACTGTTGTGGCACATCTTACTAAACTAAATGATATAGCCACCCTATTCACTAATGATGAGAGAACTTGCTACTTTTATATCCTTAAAATATTTTCGTTCTCATTAAAGGGTGATGCTAAGATATGGTTTAATTCTCTTGATCCTGGTTGTGTGCGTAGTCCCCAGGATATGATTTATTACTTCTCTTCTAAATATTTCCCTGCTCATAAGAAACAAGCTGCTTTAAGGGATATATATAATTTTGTGCAAATTAAAGAAGAGAGTATCCCACAAGCTTGGGGGAGGCTTCTCCAATTACTTAATGCTTTGCATGATCATCCTCTTAAGAAAAATGAAATACTTGAAATCTTTTATAATGGACTAAACGATGCCTCCAGAGATTACCTGGATAGTTGTGCTGGTTCTGTTTTCAGGGAAAGAACACCGGATGAAGCTGGAATTCTATTGAATAATATGTTGACAAATGAAAATAATTGGACATCTCCGGAGCTAATTCCTGAGCCTATTCCTAAACCAACTCCGAAGAAGAGGGGTATTCTATTTCCCAGTCCTGAAGATATGCAAGAGGCAAAGAAATCTATGAAAGAAAAAGGTATTAAAGCTGAAGATGTTAAGAATTTACCTCCTATTTAAGAAATAAATGGTCTTAATTTACCGCCTATTGAAGAAACATATGATCTTAATCCTTTACCTATTGAAGAAACTCATGGTCTTGATAACCTGACACATGTAGTAAAGGTAAATTCTCTCTATAGATATGATAAAGCTGAAATCCCATTTACTAAGTTTGCTAGCCCAAGCTTAGATGAGTTTGATAAATTTATGGCTAAGCAAGAAGACTTTAATGCTTATTTTGGTAGACAATTGAAATACAATTCAAATATGCTTGGAACACTTGGGTGATTATATGGCCAATGTCAAAGGTGATCTTAAACTTATTAGTAGACATGCTTCTATGGTTACCACTCAAGTAGAACAAGTACTTAAAGCTCAAAATGATTTGCTCAATGAATTGAATAGTAAGAATAATGATAATGTTGTTAGAGTTATGACTAGAGGTGGTAGAATGACTCAGGATCTTTATATCCTGAAGGCCATCCTAAGAGAATTGAGCAAGATTCTCAGAGAAATAATATAGATGCACCTAGTCCTTCTAAAAGGAAGAAAAAGAAAAATGATAGGACTTTGCATGCTTCTAGTGAACCTATTACTGAAACATATGAGAATCCAAATGATATTTCTATTTCTGATGCTGAAACTCAATCTGGTAATGAACCTGAAAGTAGTAATAACATTAATGATAATATTCATGATGATGCTCAACCTAGTAATGATAATGATGTAGAAATTGAACCTGGTGTTGATCTTGATAACCCAAAAAGAAAGAGATCCATGGGTTCAGAAACCCATGCCTTTTCCTCCCAAACCATCCAAGAAAAAGGATGATGAGGATTTTGAGCGCTTTGCTGAAATGATTAGACCTATCTTTTTGCGTATGCGATTAACTGATATGCTCAAAATGAATCCTTATGCTAAGTATATGAAAGATATTGTTACAAATAAAAGAAAGATACCGGAAGCTGAAATTTCCACCATGCTTGATAATTATACTGTTAAGGGTGGAGTACCAAAGAAACTCGGAGATACATGTCGGGGGTTTGGTGCGACATATGCCAACGGATGGATTATCATGGTGGGGGCGAGTAGAATGTCGCCGGTGCCTAGAAACGGGATGAGGCGAAGACATGCTCACCGGCGAATCTTACCCAGCTTTGGGGCTCTTCGGGGAGATAATACCCCTACTGCTACTCTGCGGGGTCTCCGCATGATCACTAAGGCCAAGTGTTTACACGGTCGATCCTTGAGCTGTTTCTGGTGGTAGAAGTGGGCAAGGCTAGCTCTCTCCCTCTATCTGGTATGATCTAGAACTATTGGGATCCTCCCCCCTTGCATGGGTGCCCTCGGGGGTTTATATAGGCCTACCCCCAGGGGTACAATGGTAATTCGACTGGGCGCGGGCCCAGCCATCAGTGCCTCCGACCTCCGACTTCTCCGCCGACTACTGGGGCCTGCCGACTAGTGGGCCCCGCTGACTGGTCTGGTATGGAGCCGACAGGCCGCGTCCGCCGCGGGCGGGTCTTGCCGGCCGCTGATTACTGTAGCCGTGCTTCTGATGACACAGGCTTGGTCATGGGGTCGTGGCAACAGCCCCGCCGCCTGGCGGGCAATCACTGTGGCCACTCCCCATCTCATCTTGATTAATAGCGCGTGGGCCCCGGGGGAGGGCTCGACCGACTCCCCCGGGCCGACTCTTGACGGGTTCGACTGGCGGTTCTCCCGCCGTCTCCTGATGTCCCGCTGACTGGTGGGCCCTACTGCCTCCAGGCCGTACAGACAAGCCATCGTGGGAGCAGGACTTGGTACTATGGTGCTGATGTCAGGGCCGGCCGGGCAACAGTGCCACACCGCACGGAGATCTTCCTGGGTACGGCGTGCTGTGGCCATGCCTGCCCTCGGTAAGGGGCGGGGAGTGGGCTTCACTGTAGCCATGCCCCTGCCCCGTCCCCTTCGATGAGGTCATGGGTTTGCTGGAGTAGCCGGCCGACTCCCCAAAGCCGGCTTCTCTGGAACTCGTCCCTGGAACTCGGCCATGAGCGGGCAGTCGGCCGCCCTGCCGTTGACTCCTCAATAGACGGCTCTTCACCCTGGGGTCTTGAGGGGCGCAGCCTGCCCCGATGTCCTGAAAGGTCATGGGGATCGGGTTAGCCTACCCGTGGCCCATTACTCCGACAGTAGTCCCCGAAGCTGGTGAGGCACCACGGACGATCGGCCGAGAAGCCTCAGCAGTTTCTCTTTCCAGGTGCTCAACACATGGTCTTCATTGACTTCTGCTGGGCCGTCTAGAAGGAGTCGGGCTTTCTCAACTCGGACTTCACTCAATTTCGACTTGCTCGGTATTTTGAACGTCGCGGCGGGATTTTAAGTGGCGTGCTAGCGAAGCCTCCAGGCCGCCGCCCGTTTGTGGCCTGTCATGCAGGGGCACATGGCTAGGCCGTCCTACCAGCCCACGCGTGCGACAGGACAGGCCCATAGGCGGGGCCCGCCACTACCGCGCCTCGGCGCCCGAGCGGATCCGCTGCGGCCCCGGTGGACGGTTGGGATTCCCGTGGAGTTACTGCGCGCAGTAACTTTACGTGGATCGTGGGGGTCATGGGGTTGTAGGCGCAGTAAATCCCCACGTCCGCCCCCTCGGCTTTGCAGCCCACAGGGCTATAAGTAGGGGGAAGAGGGCGCACGCGCGCCCCTCCTTCCCACTACCCCTCGCTCTCTTCCTCCTTGCTGCTCCTCGCTCTCCTCCTCCTTGCTGCTCCTCGCTCTCCTCCTTGCTCCGCCGCACGCCCAAGCTCCGGCGAACGCCGCGGTGATAGCTCGCGATGAGTTCCTCCTCTGCTGCCGCGCCTCCCCCAGTGCGTTTCGGCACCTGGGACGGTTCCAAGGTTCACGAAGACCACATTGAGTTCCTCCGCCGGACCCGTCGGCTTCCCGGCGAGGATCGCGTGCAGGTGCGTCTTGCGCCGGCGGGGGAGATTTCCCCCGCCCCGCAGGAGGGCGAGCGGGTCATCTTCTGCTCGCACTGCCTGCGCGGGCTGGGGCTGCCGGCGAGCAGCTTTTTCCAGTATTTTTTGGAGTTCTACGGCCTCCAGCCACACCACCTCACCCCCAACACGGTGGTGCTGCTGTCCGCCTTCGTGGCCTTGTGCGAAGGTTTTCTCGGAGTCCTCCCCACCCTCGAGCTCTGGGGGGAGTTCTCCTTCTCCAAGCTTGGCACCCAGGCTGCGGGCGTGCCAGCTCAATGCGGCGCCTTCATCGCCGTGCGAAGGTCAGGAGCCAACAACCCCTTTCCCTCCATCTCGTTGATAAAGTCGGTGAAGATGTGGCAGAGATCCTACTTCTACGTCAGGAACGTCGCCACGAGGGGCGACTGGGTCAATCTGCCGGCTTTCAAAGCCGGCCCGCCGGCCGGGAGACTGCCCAACTGGTCGTACCGGGCCAAGTCACTGACGCCTGCGGGAGCCGGCGCCATCACGCGACTCCGAGTGCTGACGCAGTTGGAGGGTCTGACTGGTCCTGACCTGTTGGCCGCCTTCGTCTCGCGCCGAGTCCTCCCACTCCAAGGCCGCCCTCACATGATATGCCAGATGAGCGGGCACCGCGACCCGAGTCAGATGTGCACCAAGGACATGCCTCACGAAGAGGTGGCCTTCATGGTGAACTACCTCTCGGACAGCAGGTTCCTGGAGGACTGGCGATTCGGCAATGAGCCATACTCCCGCGCCAACCCCCCGCCTGTGGTGAGTCGCCTTTCTTTTCTTTCTTTAGATTGTCTTCTTCCTGCCGAGTTTTGTTTTGATCAGTCGGCTTTGGTTAGAATCCCCTTCTTGATCCACCAGCCGGCACCTTGGGGCCGGCCCGTGAGTTTGTCGCCGACCGGGCGGAGAGCGACATCGACGACCCCGATCTAGGGGCGACGGCTCTGGAAGACGACGCCGAGGGAGGGGGAGGGACAGCAGGCGACTTCAGGCCTTCGGCTACCTTCACCGACTGGCCTGAAGACAGCGCCGAGGGAGAAGTCGCCCCTCGCCATCGGCCAGGAGCCAGCCAGCCTGGCGCAGGCTCTTCTACCGCGCCAGGCGCTCCAGGCGGCGGGAAGAAGCGCAGGGCCATGCCGACCTTGTTCGGCAGTCGGCCGAAGAATCCCAAGGGCTCGGCTGCGGCGACCCGGCGGGACGAGGCAGCCGCGAAGGCCATCCGCTTCCGTAAGGAAGTGAAGAAGCCACTGTTGGTCTCCGCGTAAGTATTCTGTCTTCAAAGTTTTATTCTTTCTTCGTGATTTGTCTGAGTCTCTGCTTGCCCCTCTTTTTTCAGGGCTCCCCTCTCTCTTGAGCGGGTCGCCGCCGCCTCCGTCATGGGGTCAGCGGAGACATCCGCCACCACTCGGCAGATTGACCCCGCTGCTGACCTTCGGGAGGCAACGGAGCGGAATGCGCAGGAGAGGCGCAACAAAGAAGAGGCCCTTCGCCTGGAGAAGGCGGAGGCCGACAGGGTGGAGGCCTCCGCTAAGAAAAAACTAGCGAAGGCCGAAACCGCCGCCGCGGCGAAGTAGCAGGCTGAGGAAGCCGCACTCCGCCAGTCAGCCTTGCTTGTCACCCTGCTGAACTCCGCGCCGCCGCCTCCAGAGTTCACAGGGCCAACTGGAGAAGCCGGCGGGGAGAACCTCGTTGAGGAGAGGGAAGGCAGCGACCCCTCTACTCCGAACGCGCATGTTCCGTCGCCGCCTCCGCCGCCGTCTGAAGGCGCACAGGGTGAGCAGCTAGCGGACCCTCCGGTGCCGCCGACCAAAGACGAGGCCGTGGCGAGGCTGCTCCTCCAAGTCGGCTCGCCAACGCGCCGTCGTTTGGAGAAGGCGACTTCGGCACCCCGCCCCTTGGAAGCCGGCACCGCCAGCTCGGCGGCCCCAGACGCCGAAGCGACGAGCGCCGCACCTGTTGGGTGGGTGCGAGGAGGCGGCACAGGGCCGCTGAACCGGGCGCTCCTGGACGTCCAGGCGAAGCTCCGTGCTGAGGGCGACGCTCTCCAGAGTTGTACCAAGGCGTTCCTGGCGTCGCGGGCAGCCGTCCGGGTATGTTTTCTTTTTCTTTGGTCTTCGTTTTCTTGCTCCTCTCTGTGGGGGCGCGCCAGCGCACCCACTTGGTGTAGTCCCCGAGTTTCGGGGCCGGCTGCTGAGCAAGCGGCCCGGAACTTCAATTGATGAACTTTTGGGTACTAACTTTGTCTGACATGCTTGTCGCAGGATTACCACAACCTCCGCGTCACTGCCTTCAACCGTAACGTTGAAGAGCTGGGCAAGCGGACCGCCGAGTTGGCAGAGAGCCGGAGTAAGTCCACCCCTCTTTTTTTTCTCCGCGGGGGCGCGCTAGCGCACCCGCGGGCTATGGTCCCCGAGGTTTGGGCCGGCTGCTGAGCAGCCGGGCCGGATCTCCCCGGCGACCTACTTTATTGACGACTGTTGTCTTTCTTCCTTTCCTTCAGGAGCCAACGCTGCTCTTCAACAGCAGCTGACCGAAGCCAACTCTGCCCTGCGCGCCAAAGGGGAGGAGTGCAGCAATCTCGCCACAGAGCGCGATCTGCTAGCCACTCAGTTGGCAGAGCAGAAGGAGCTGCTTGTGAAGTCACAGAGGGAGGCGGAGGAGACGGAAACCACCCTCTTGGCCGAGTTCGCGAGCGAGCGCTCCTCTTGGTCTGACAAGGAGGCGCTGCTGTCCTCCGGCTTCCACGAGATTGAAGACATCGTTGATGGTGAGCCTCTTTATTTTCTTTCTTCGAGCTGCCGACTTAGATCGTGCCGACTCCTGGTTTTTGACTTGCTCCTTCGTTTCTTCGTGTCTGTGCAGACTTCTTCCCTGGGCAGTCGCAGGCCGCCATCCAAGCCATCGAGGCTGACCATGAAGGTCGAAGGGCGGAGGGCGCAGAGATCGCCGCCGATGCCCCCCGAACTCTTGCCGAGCACATCCTGAGCATCGAGGCTCGCCTCCGGCCGGCTCACCGGATGCTGCGCTAGCTCCAGCGCGTCGGTGCCTAGGTGATTGCCGCCCTTTGGCCGGATGTGCAGGCTCCGCGCACTCCCAGCCTGACGGCCAACTGGCTGGAGGTCGCGGCTGGTCGTCTTGAGGCCTGGAAGGGCTCTTCGGCCCGGGTTGGAGCGCGCCGGGCCTTGGAGTTCGTCAAGGCGTGGTACCCGGGGCTGGATCTAGACCGGTTGGCCACGCTTCGGTCGGAGGCCCAGCCGGAGCTGGCGGCTGCGGAAGACACCCTCGTCAAACGTGCTGCAGCAATCGCCGAGTACACCGACACTAGCATCTTCGTCCCCGAGCGGTCTAAAGACGGCGAGGAGGTACCGCCGGAGTGGTTTGAGATGAACCCAGACTACGACGAAGACTCGGCAGAGGTGATTGGCTCCAGCGTCGAGGAGGAGGACGAAGTGGAGGATGGAGGCGAGGCGGAGGCACCAGAATACGGAGCAGACGGCCAGCCTCAGCCCGACCGCGCCTCCAGCAACGAGCCGCGTGCAACCGAGTCGACTGCCGCCGGAGGTGATCAAGCCAAGACTAGCCAGCCGGCTGCCCCGACGCCTGACGCTGGCGCCTCCTCCGAACCTCCGAATCCGTTTCCTGCCTCCTAAGCTGCCGCTGTATCTTTTATTTTATTTGCTTCAGTAGTCTTTGAAGAACTTTTTAATTCGTACAATTCCACCCGCGGGGTGTATTTTGAACCTCTACTCGACAATTCGGCCAGGGGCCTATGTTATGTATATATATATATATATATATATATATATATATATATATATATATATATATATATATATATATCTTTTCTTGCTCATTGTTCTTTTGGCTTTTTCCTTTGCCGCTTTCCCTTAGTTGCCTGCCTTGCCAATCGGACAGCCGCTCTACGGACTGTTGCTGGATCAAGTGCTAGGCTACTTTGGGAAAGCAAGTACTTAGCCGATTTCAAGATTGTTTGAGCAAGTAGGATAGAAGGCGTCAATCCGACTGTCCGAGAGTCGGTTTGCGAGAAAGGCTGGAAGCCATCTTGAGCTATGTTTTACGCTTTGAGTCCTTAGCCATTTTTCATGCGAACACCCATTCTACCTTACCTCCGCCCACCGTACAGTCGCTCTGCGAGCTGCGGCTTCTGACAGAAGACAGTTTAGGTGTTACGCACTACTTGTCCGGCTGCAGGAAGCATTTCATAGTGCAAGGCGGCAAGTCCCCGGGCCGACTTGTCGAACCCGGTGCCAAGCGGCATGACAAAGAGTAAGATACTTGTAGGCATAATTTTTATCATACAGACAAAAGAGGGTAGTCCCCGAGCTCGTCTCGGGGGGCCCGAAGTCTTGGTACTTTGATACAAAAGGTAGCGCGGTACATACTGCATCAACTGTAAAATCTTCGGAGGAGATTTGCATTCCATGGCCGCTCTGTCTCCTTGCCGGAGTCGTCCTCCCTCTTACATGCTCGGGGCTTCTGAGCGTCGATCGGGTAGTAAGAATCATTGCCCAGTACTTTGCTGATGATGAAAGGGCCTTCCCAAGGCGCCGACAGCTTGTGCTGGCCGGCTGTTCGCTGGATCAGCCGGAGCACAAGGTCGCCTTCTTGGAAAAATCTTGTCCTAACCTTCCTGTTGTGGTATCGGCACAGGCTCTGCTGGTAGATGCTGGACCGACTGAGTGCCAATAGCCGGCCCTCTTCCAGCAGATCGACGCCGTCTTGTCGTGCTTCTTCTGCTTCCTCCTTGGTGTACATGCTGACTCGTGGGGAGTCAAACTCTATGTCCGTTGGGATGACGGCTTCGGCACCGTAGACGAGGAAGAAGGGCGTGAAGCCGGTTGACTTGTTTGGAGTCGTGCGCAGACTCCAGAGGACGGCTGGCAGCTCGTCGAGCCAGCAGCCAGCCGAGCGCTCCAGAGGCTCGATCAACCGAGGCTTGATGCCAGACAGGATGAGGCCGTTTGCTCGCTCCACTTGGCCGTTTGACTGCGGATGGGCGACGGACACTAGGTCCAGTCGGATGCCCTGTGTTGCACAGAAACGGGCCAAGGCGCCTTTGGCAAAATTTGTGCCATTGTCGGTGATGATGCTGTGTGGTATGCCGTACCGAATTGTGATATCGGTGATGAAGGTCACGGTAGTCGGACCGTTCAGTTTCTTAATTGGCTTCGCTTCCACCCACTTGGTGAACTTGTCCACTGCGACAAGTAGGTGAGTTAAACCACATCGTGCTGTCTTGAATGGTCCCACCATGTCTAGACCCCAAACTGCGAAAGGCCAGGCAATGGGGATGGTCTTGAGCGCAGAAGCGGGTTGGTGCGGCTTGGAGCTGAACTTCTGGCACCCTTTGCATTTTTGGACCAACTCCTTGGCCTCTTCCAAGGCAGTCGGCCAGAAGAAACCGTGCCGAAAGGCTTTGGCGACGAGTGCTCTTGAAGCCACATGGTGGCCGTATTCGCCTTGATGGATGTCTTTGAGAATCGCCTGGCCTTGCTCTAGCTCTACGTAGCGCTGGTAGACACCAGTGACGCTGTGCCTGACCAGCTCTCTGTTGACTATGGTATAGGCTGCCGCCCGGCGTTGTACTTGCCGAGCTGAGGTCTCATCAGTTGGTAGCTCTTTGTTCAGCAGGAATTTGAGGATGGGCTGAGCCCATGAGGGTGCTGCTATTTCTTCGACTACCAGAACCGTGACTTGGACGAGGGCGGCTGGGCTGGGAGGCGGCGGGTTGGAGTCAACAGCCGCTTGCTGGGTTGATGAAGTCCCCAGGCTGACTAGCGTGGTCCTTGGGCTGAGTTCTGGAATCTTCGAGTCCGCCACCGCGGTCCCCGGGCCGGGCTCGACTATGGCAGCTTTGGAGTCATCTGCCAAAGTCCCCGTTCCGCCTGTCGGAGCTCTGGAGTCGGATCCGCCGTCTTCGGGAGGAGCCGGCACAAAAATGGAGTCTGATTCTGGTGAAGGCTTGACAGACGGCTTGAGGAGGCGTTGAAGGGCGACGCCAGACGGTATTGCTTGGCGGGTAGAGCCGATGCATGCCAAGGCGTCTGCTTGGTCATTGTCGTTTCTTGGCATATGGAGGAACTCGCACCCTTCGAAATACCCGCTGAGTTGCCGCACGAGGAAACGGTAGCTCGCCATGTTTGCGTCTTTCGCGTCCCAGTCGCCATAACACAAGATCCGGCGGATGCCAAGTTCTTTGGCAAGCCGGAGCCCGTGAATGAGCGCCTCATACTCAGCAACGTTGTTGGAGGTGGCAAAATGGATTTGCAGTGCATATTTGAGCTTGTCGCCTTTTGGAGAGGTGAGGACGACGTCGGCTCCCAAGCCGGTGCGCATCTTGGAGCCGTCGAAATGCATCCGCCAATGGGTGGAGTCAGGCACTGGAGGCAGGTACTGGGTCTTGGCCCAGTCGACGAGGAAGTCAGCCAGCGCTTGTGATTTGATAGCGGTGCGGGGCTAGTAGTAGATGGTGTAAGGAGCCAGCTCTATGGACCACTTGGGCACTCGAGCAGAGGCATCTCGGCTACCGATGATCTCGGCAAGTGGGGCCGTGCAGACCACTGTGATTGGATGCTCTTGAAAGTAAGGCTTCAATTTCCGATGATAACGGATGGCTTAATACCCCTGAACGGTGGCATAAGCCATCCGGCAGCAGTAGGGGTATTATCTCCCGAGGTGTCTTTCTCCGATGTGGACTCATGTGGACTGATGTGGACTCATGTTCAGTGGTATGGTTGCCGGATAGCCACATGAGTCTCCGATGATAACGTTCCTATGATAACGGATGGCTTATGCCACCGTTCGGGGGTTTGGTGCGACATATGCCAACGGATGGCTTATCATGGTGGGGGCGAGTAGAACGTTGCCGGTGCCTGGAAACGGGATGAGGCGAAGACATGCTCGCCGGCGAATCTTACCCAGCTTCGGGGCTCTCCGGGGAGGTAATACCCCTACTGCTGCTCTGCGGGGTCTCCGCATGATCACTATGGCCAAGTGTTTAGACGGTCGCTCCTTGAGCTGTTTCTGGTGGTAGAAGAGGGCAAGGCTAGCTCTCTCCCTCTATCTGGTATGATCTAGAACTATTAGGATCCTCCCCCCTTGCATGGGTGCCCTGGGGGGTTTATATAGGCCTACCCCCAGGGGTACAATGGTAATTCGACTGGGCGCGGGCCCATCCGTCAGTGCCTCCGACCTCCGACTTCTCCGCCGACTGCTGGAGCCCGCCGACTGGTCTGGTACGGAGCCGACAGGCCCCGTCCGCCGCGGGCGGGTCTTGCCGGCCGCTGATTACTGTAGCCGTGCTTCTGATGACACAGGCTTGGTCATGGGGTCGTGGCAACAGCCCCGCCGCATGGCGGGCGATCACTGTCGCCACTCCCCATCTCATCTTGATTAATGGCGCGTGGGCCCCGGGG
Source organism: Triticum dicoccoides (assembly GCF_002162155.2). Classification (NCBI taxonomy): domain Eukaryota; kingdom Viridiplantae; phylum Streptophyta; class Magnoliopsida; order Poales; family Poaceae; genus Triticum; species Triticum dicoccoides. The sequence continues at coordinate 135,454,409 of NC_041382.1, read as the reverse complement.
GAGGGCTCGGCCGACTCCCCCAGGCCGACTCCCCCGGGCCGACTCCCGATGGGTTCGACTGGCGGTTCTCCCGCCGTCTCCCGATGTCTCGTTGACTGGTGGGCCCTGCTTCCTCCAGGCCGTATAGACAAGTCATCGTGGGAGCAGGACTTGGTACTGTGGTGCTGATGTCAGGACCGGCCGGGCAATAGTGCCACGCCGCACGGAGATCTTCCCGGGTACGGCGTGTTGTGGCCATGCCTGCCCTCGGTAAGGGGCGGGGAGTGGGCTTCACTGTAGCCACGCCCCTACCCCGTCCCCTTCGATGAGGTCATGGGTTTGCTGGAGTAGCCGGCCGACTCCCCAAAGCCGGCTTCTCTGGAAGTCGTCCCTGGAACTCGAGCGTGAGCGGGCAGTCGGCCGCCCTGCCGTTGACTCCTCAGGAGACGGCTCTTCGCCCTGGGGTCTTGAGGGGCGCAGCCTGCCCCGATGTCCTGAAAGGTCATGGGGCTCGGATTAGCCTACCCGTGGCCCATTACTCCGACAATCCAGGAGTTCCCACTATACCATGCTCTATTAAAAGAAACTATGTTAAAACTTCTTTATGTGATCTTGGAGCCGGTGTTAGTGTTATGCCTCTCTCTTTATATCGTAGGCTTTATTTGAATAAGTTGACACCTACTGAAATATCTTTGCAAATGGCTGATAAATCAACTGCTATACCTGTCGGCATTTGTGAGGATGTGCCTGTTGTAGTTGCAAACATTACTATTTTAACGGACTTTGTTATTCTTGATATTCCCGAGGACGATAGTATGTCTATTATTCTTGGAAGACCCTTTTTGAATACTGCAGGGGCTGTTATTGATTGCACTAAAGGCAATGTCACTTTTCATGTTAATGGTAATGAGCATACGGTACACTTTTCGAGGAAACAACCTCAAGTTCATAGTATCAACTCTATTGGAAAAATTCCATCGATTATATTTGGAGGTTTTGAATTTCCTCTTCCTATTGTTAAGAAGAAATATGATATTCTTATTATTGGGGATGTGCATATCCCTGTTGAGGTAACATAGTGTTATTCGAAATTTCTCTGGTTCCATGTTATTCGGAATGAGTTCGTTAACAAGACTTGATCAACCTTGTTAGTGGATTCCTTTTGATGATCATGAGATGGATGAAACTAGAAGGAACAACCTTCTGTACCCTTCTTTTACTTTCTGTTATTTATATTAAATAAAATAAAAATAAATATTTTTCTGTCTGTTATCTGATTATCTGTGCAATATAAAAATACCTTGAAAATAAAAGTTCTGCAAATGCCCTGAAATTTAAATATGATTTTTTCTAGAATATTTGAGAATATTTGGCACTGAGAACACAGCAGGGGGGTCAACCACCTGCCCACGAGGGTGGAGGGCGCGCCCTACCCCTTGGGCGCGCCCCCTGCCTCATGGGCCCATGGTGGCCCCCTCCACTTATCCTTTCACCCACACACTCCTTCTTCCTCCCCCAAACACGAATATCCAGCTCAAACCCGAGTCCAAGCTCATTTTGCTGCCATTTTTGATCTCCTTACTCAAAGCACCTCTCACAAAACTGCTTGGGGAGATTGTTCCTTGGTATGTGACTCCTCCATTTGTCCAATTAGTTTTTGCTCTAGTGCTTTATTCATTGCAAATTTTTGCTGCTTAGGTGACCTTGTTCTTGAGCTTGCATGTCAAATTTATCTGGTCAAAAGTAGTTTTGATGCATGATATAGGCCCTAGGCACTTGTAGGAGTAGTTGCTATCAATATTATTGAGTTTGGTTTATTACTTTTATTTTGAACTTACTAAAAATTTCATAAATTTTCAGAAAATGATGAAGAGACTTTTGAGGGGCTCATCGAGCCAAAGCTCGAAGGAAAAGGCACCGAAGCCTAAGTATAATCTGCCTCGCACCACGGAGGTTCAGGCGTGCAAATGGCCTTCCAATGATTTCTTGAGAGCAGCCAGGATTTTCATGAATTGGCTAAGAATGCAGGCCTCACCACTTTCCTGCACGACCAATGTGATCAGTATCTCTTACTCACAAATACCTTTGTGCAAAACTTTCATTTCCATTCTAGGAGCTCACCACCTACGGTGGAATTTCATTTATATGATGAGCATAAGGAGATGTCACTTTATGATTTTTGTCGGGTTTGTTTAGTCCCTTTTGAGGGCAAGACAGAGGAACCACATCGCGATGATGTGGACGGGTTTATTGATACTATCACTGTAGGGGAAACAAGGAAGGTTTCCGATGCACGAATCACTAGCCTACTTTTTCCTGTTTTACGCTATTTTGCATTATTTGCTAGTCGTTGTTTAATTGGTCACGGAAACTATGGAAACCTTAGTATCCCTGATATTATTATTTTGCTCCACGGTTTATACAGTGATAACTCTGTTAGTATGGGCGGCATTATTGCTAAACGGTTAAGTCTGAACCGTACCAAGGGCCCCATCTTTGGAGGCATCTATGCTTCACGCCTAGCTGCACATTTAACATACCTATTAGGCATTATGAAAAGGAAGAAAAGGTGCTGCCTCGTGTTTATTTAGATTATAAAAGTATGGTGGCACATGATTTTATTGTTAAGAATAGGGAAGGAGAGCTGATACGTCTCTAACGTATCTATAATCTTTGATTGCTCCATGCTATATTGTCTATTGTTTTGGACATTATTGGGCTTTATTATCCACTTTTATATTATCTTTGGGACTAACCTATTAACCGGAGGCCCAACCCAGAATTGCTGTTTTTTTGCCTGTTTTAGGGTTTCGAAGAAAAGGAATATCAAACGGAGTCCAAACGGAATGAAACCTTCGGGAACATGATTTTCTCACCGAATACAACTTAGGAGACTTGGACCCTACGTCAAGCCATGTAACAGGAGCCCACAAGGTAGGAGGCGCGCCTACCCCCTAGGCGCGCCCTCCACCCTCATGGGGCCCCTGTTCCTCCACCGACGTACTTCTTCCTCCTATATATATCCACGTACCCCCAAATGATGAGAACAGGAGCCAAAACCCTAATTCCACCGCCGTAACTTTCTGTATCCGCGAGATCCCATCTTGGGGCCTGTTCTGGAGCTCCGCCGGAGGGGGCATCGATCACGGAGGGCTTCTACATCAACACCATAGCCTCTCCGATGAAGTGTGAGTAGTTTACTTCAGACCTACGGGTCCATAGTTAGTAGCTAGATGGCTTCTTCTCTCTTTCTGGATCTGAGTACAATGTTCTCCCCCACTCCCGTGGAGATCTACTCGATGTAATCTTCTTTTTGCGGTGTGTTTGTTGAGACCAATGAATTGTGGTTTTATGATCAAGTCTATCTATGAATAATATTTGAATCCTCTCTGAATTCTTTTATGTATGATTGGTTATCTTTGCAAGTCTCTTCGAATTATCAGTTTGGTTTGGACTACTAGATTGATCTTTCTTGCAATGGGAGAAGTGCTTAGCTTTGGGTTCAATCTTGCGGTGTCCTTTCCCGGTGACAGTAAGGGCAGCAAGGCACATATTGTATTGTTGCCATCGAGGATAACAAGATGGGGTTTTCTTCATATTGCACGAGTCTATCCCTCTACATCATGTCATCTTGCTTAAGGCGTTACTCTGTTTTTAACTTAATACTCTAGATGCATGCTGGATAGCAGTCGATGAGTGGAGTAATAGTAGTAGATGCAGGCAGGAGTCGGTCTACTTGTCTCGGACGTGATTCCTATATACATGATCATACCTAGATATTCTAATAACTATGCTCAATTCTATCAATTGCTCAACAGTAATTTGTTCACCCACCGTAGAATACTTATGCTCTCGAGAGAAGCCACTAGTGAAACCTATGGCCCCCGGGTCTATCTTTATCATATTAATCTCCTACTACTTAGTTATTTACTTTTCCTTTATTTTACTTTGCATCTTTATCATAAAAATACCAAAAATATTATCTTATCATATCTATCAGATCTCACTCTCGTAAGTGGCCCTATAGGGATTGACAACCCCTATTTGCGTTGGTTGCGAGGATTTATTTGTTTTGTGCAGGTACGAGGGACTCGCGCGTAGCCTCCTACTGGATTGATACCTTGGTTCTCAAAAACTGAGGGAAATACTTACGCTACTTTGCTGCATCATCCCTTCCTCTTCGGGGAAAACCAACACAGTGCTAAAAGAGGTAGCAAGAAGGATTTCTTGCGCCGTTGCCGGGGAGGTCTACGCAAAAGTCAACATACCAAGTACCCATCACATACCCTTATCTCCCGCATTACATTATTTGCCATTTGCCTCTTGTTTTCCTCTCCCCCCAATTCACCCTTGCCGTTTTATTCGCCCTCTCTCTCTATCCTCCCTCTCTTTCTCTATTTGCCCCTTTTTGTCCGCTTGCCTTTTTGTTTGCTTGTGTGTTAGTTTGCTTGTTTGTCGCGATGGCTCAAGATAATACTAAATTGTGTGACTTCACCAATACCAACAACAATGATTTTATTAGCACTCCGATTGCTCCTCTTACTGATGCTGAATCTTGCGAAATTAATACTGCTTTGCTAAATCTTGTGATGAAAGATCCGTTTTCCGGCCTTCCTAGTGAAGATGCCGCTACCCATCTAAATAGCTTCATTGATTTGTGTGACATGCAAAAGAAGAAATATGTGGATAATGATATTATTAAATTGAAGCTATTTCCTTTTTCTCTTAGAGATCGTGCTAAAGCTTGGTTTTCGTCTTTGCCTAAAAATAGTATTGATTCACGGAACAAGTGCAAAGATGCTTTTATCTCTAAGTATTTTCCTCCCGCTAAGATCATCTCTCTTAGAAAAGATATTATGAACTTTAAGCAACTTGATCATGAACATGTTGCACAAGCTTGGGAGAGAATGAAATTAATGATACGTAATTGCCCTACTCATGGTTTAAATTTGTGGATGATTATACAAAATTTTTATGCCGGATTGAATTTTGCTTCTAGAAATCTTTTAGATTCGGCCGCGGGAGGCACTTTTATGGAAATCACCTTAGGAGAAGCTACTAAACTCCTAGATAATATTATGGTTAATTATTCTCAATGGCATACTGAAAGATCTACTAATAAAAAGGTCCATTCGATAGAAGAAATTAATGTTTGGAGTGGAAAGATGGATGAACTTATGAAATTATTTGCTAATAAGAGTGTTTCTTCCGATCCTAATGATATGCCCTTGTCTACTTTGATTGAGAATAACAATGAATCTATGGATGTGAATTTTGTTGGTAGGAACAATTTTGGTAATAACGCGTATAGAGGAAATTTTAATCCTAGGCCTTATCCTTGTAATCTCTCTAATAATTATGGTAATTCCTACAACAATTCTTATGGAAATTATAATAGGCTGCCCTCTGATTTTGATTCTAATATTAAAGAATTTATTACTTCGCAAAATAATTTTAATGCTATGATTGAAGAAAAATTGCTTAAGATTGATGATTTGGCTAGGAACGTTGATAGAATTGCTCTTGATGATGATTCTTTAAAACTTAGATCCATTCCACCTAAGCATGATATCAATGAGTCTCTCAAAGCCATGAGAATTTCCATTGATGAGTGCAAATAAAGAATCGCTAGGATGCGTGCTAAGAAAGATGCCTTTATAAAAGCGTGTTCTTCTAGTTCCTATGAAAATAATGATGAAGATCTAAAAGTTATTGATGTGTCCCCTATTAAATCTTTATTTTGCAATATGAATATGATCCACCTTTACCTAGAAGGCGTTCCAAGAATTCCGAATCTTTTGATCTTGATGCTAAATTTGATAAAAGTGGGATTGAAGAAATTAAAACCCTAGATGTTGCTAAACCCACTATTATGGATTTCAAGGATTTAACTATGAAAATTGCTCTTTGATTGATTGTATTTCCTTGTTGCAATCCGTACTAAATTCTCCTGATGCTTATAGTCAAAATAAAGCGTTTACTAAACATATCGTTGATGCCTTGATGCAGTCTTATGAAGAAAAACTTGAATTGGAAGTTTCTATCCCTAGAAAACTTTATGATGAGTGGGAACCAACTATTAAAAATTAAAATTAAAGATCATGAATGCTATGCTTTATGTGATTTGGGTGCTAGTGTTTCCACGATTCCAAAGACTTTGTGTGATTTGTTAGGTTTCCGTGATTTTGATGATTGCTCTCTATACTTGCACCTTGCGGATTCCACTATTAAGAAACCTATGGGAAGAATTAATGATTTTCCTATTGTTGCAAATAGGAATTATGTGCCCGTAGATTTTATTGTTCTTGACATAGATTGCAATCCTTCATGTCCTATTATTCTTGGTAGACCTTTCCTTAGAACGATTGGTGCAATTATTGATATGAAGGAAGGAAATATTAGATTCCAATTTATGTTAAGGAAAGGCATGGAACACTTTCCTAGAAAGAAAATTAAATTACCATATGAATCTATTATGAGAGCCACTTATGGATTGCCTACCAAAGATGGCAATACCTAGATCTATTCTTGCTTGTTATACCTAGCTAGGGGCGTTAAACGATAGCGCTTGTTGGGAGGCAACCCAATTTTATTTTTATTCCTTGCTTTTTTGCTCCTGCTTAGTAATAAATAAATTATTTAGCCTGTGTTTTGGTTGTGTTTTTTTGTGTTTAATTAGTGTTTGTGCCAAGTAGAACCAGTGGGAAGACTTGGGAAAGTCTTGTTGAACTTGCTGTAAAAAACAGAAACTTTAGTGCTCACGAGAACTGCTGTCATTTTTATTTGGAAAGTGCTATTTAGTTAATTATTTTTGAAGATGATTAATAGATAAATTACTCACGTCCAGCAATTTATTTTAGAATTTTTGGGGTTCCAGATCTTGCGGTGGGCGGTGGGAGTTTGGTGCATGGTTGGTTTGTCCAAGTGCAGTCCCACGTGTCAGTGAAGAGGCAAGCCGAAGCGCGTTCTGTTTGTGTGAGCCGTGTGCAGGACTGAACGTGTGTGGGGTGCAATGCGACCGCGACAGGAGTGCTGTGAGTGTACCGCCTTTTTTCCTTTTAAACTAGGTGCTTCGCCCCCTCAAAAAAAAATTGTTGCTTCGCGTGATCCATCGATACTAGTACTAGTAATCCGGTAATCGTGACTAAAACGGCGCGGCCGGGTCTTTTCCCGCGCGATATGCTGGGAGGTTGGCTTAGTTGGGTTTTTAGGACGAGTAATGCTACACCTACGTAATCCCAGTTACATAATTAACGTAATGTGAAACGTGTGAGCTGTTGATTGTAGATTGGGGGGAGGGAGGGGCCCACCACCATGAAAATCAGGGGAGGAGAGAGAGAGGCAATTTACGTTAACCCTTTCGTAGGTTCCCGTAGATGTAGAAAGATGTGAAATGCGTGAATGTGTAGTGGACATACTATTGGAGTGACTAAGATAATTTGTGTACGTATAGACCCTATGTGTTTATTTTACTTCGCATGTTAGATTTGTCTCGGTTCAATAAAAAGCAGAGTTGGTGATGATGGTGTGCCTGTCATCCTGCAATATAGGCCGTCCGATCTATATCTAACGGATAGGAAGTAAACTATGACAATTTACCCGCACTCCTCTCCACATTTGTATATAAGGCTTTCCCTCGTTCATCCTTTTCTCCCACAAGATCTTGATCTTCCGTGCAACGCACGGGCATCTTGCTAGTACTCCTACAATATGTATATTATTGTGAAAGTTCATATACACCGGCCGAGATTAATGCAAACACGGCAGATTTTCATTACATTTCGAACTTTTATAGGACAGAAAAATAAAAGAAACCCGACCCTAAACCTATTCTACAGCGGCGATCGACGTCCTCCATCTGCGATCTCTATGTACGAGGGTGGGGTTCAAGACCCGTGAAGTGAAGGTGCGGTCTCCGGCGAGGAAGAGTAGAACACGGGATACAGACCGGCCAGTTGGCACACCGTGCCCTGCCGCCTCCCATGCCCTACTCATCCTCGGAGGAGTCCCCGACCTCGGCGCTGCCGGACGTTGGACGGCGGCAAGTAGGATGCGTGGCTGACGGTGCTCCCGTCATCGGCCGCCAGCGTGGCCACCGCTTGTGCGGTCGCGTCCGCGTCCGGCTACGCCGCTATTGCGTCGCGAGAGGCGACTTGAGCGAGGGAGGCGACCTCGAGCTTCATCCCCGAAGACAAGCTCCCCCGCAAAGCGTTCGCACTTGCGGTCATGGCGGATGTGGTGCCAGGTAGGAGGATGATGCGCTATGGTGTGGTGGTTAGCTGGGCGTTGCCGCTTTAAGTAGCGCATTCTGGTGAGGCCAAGCGTCCGGGTGCATCATTAAGTTGCCGGAGTTGGTTCCTCGGGCACCGAGCCTCTTAACAGAGACATACGAACGGACGACATGAATGTGGGCAGCTGGCGCTGGCTGGGAACCCACCGCGCGACGGCGCGAGGGACGAGGGTTTTGGTGTGCCAGGGTAGTTAGCTACGGTCGTGGCAACGTTGGAGATGCCCTTTGCTCACATGCGATCCCCGCATGTCATTGAAAAAGCAAGACGACCCGGCATGGTCTCAGGTCCAGAGGATGCAGTTGGCCACGCTACACCACTCCACAGACGCGTCACGGCGCCCCGTGCATCCTCGACGAGCCGGGTGTTGGGGTGTGTTTGGATTGTGGCCAAAGTGCACCTTACCAAAATTTTGGTCATGACCCAAAGATTGGTCTTTGTTTGGATGGTTGCCATTTTTGGCATGCCAATGAACTGTAGCCAACTCTAGTTCATTTTTCTTGCCAATGTCGGCCAAATCATGGGCAACCAATACCTCAACCAAAATTTTGGTCATGACCCAAAGATTGGTCTTTTTTTGGATGGTTGCCATTTCTTTGGCATGCCAATGAACTCTACCCAACTCTACTTCATTTTTCTTTCCAATGTCGGCAAAATCACGGGCAACGAATACCTCAACCAAAATTTTGGCTACCCAATGCTTTGATGGGGCAACCTTGGGCACAAACCAAACATACCGTTGGTCGTTCCACAGCACTAACGCCACCCTCGGCACACTGAAACTGACCGTGTCTAGCTACAATATGAGCGTGTCGCTCACCACGGTCGTCGTGTACAGAGGCGGTGCTGGAGCTGCGCCCCGTTGTTGACCCCAACGACCCACATGAATGGTTGTTGGTGGCGAGGAGGTCGTGGGCCAGCTCCTCCATTGGACTAGTCTGCCCCACATGTCGGTTTCCCTGTTTTCCCGGCCATATTTGAGCGTCAGTGCTCCGCGTTGCCCATTAGGCCTTTCACTATGTAGGCCAAGTGAGACAACTTATTGTTTATTTGAGTCGTTCAAGTATAATCATGTGGCGCTTGCTTATTTCTCATTCCTCTCCAACCCTCTTCTCCATCGATCATGTCGCCCTCCAGCCGAGTCCATCCTCCCGCATGCCTCATTTGAACATTCCACGGAGTATCATTCGCATGTACCCACCCTAGTCCTCTTTCAATAGATCTCCAGACCCCGAGATGAAATCGAGAGGGAACGAGTGGGGGCACATGATACCTAAGGCGGATTCAAAATTTTGAACCGATGATCATAGCATCCGCAAATCATATATAAAGGGTATTCAATGTTTGTTTCGTTTTTGAACGTACAATATACTCCCTCCTATCCTTTCTAGTTTACATATAAGTTTTTTGTGTAGTCAAAGTATCTCTACTTTGATAAAAAAGGTATCAACATTCAACAACGCCCAATCAATATTGTTAGATTCGTACGTACTCCTAGATTTGTACTCGAGATGGTTTCCAATTTGATTATTGACAAGATTAATAGTACATGAGATGTATAATGTGAAAATTATATCATTGGAAACTCCTTTCACATACGAATTTGACCGTATTCTTTGTGTAAGTTGCATGTCATATATTATTACTCTAACATTTGGTCAAAGTTAGCCTCGAAAAACGCATTAGACCCTGTATGCTTTGTGTAAGTTGCATGTCATATATTATTACTCTAACATTTGTGTAAGTTGCATGTCATATATTATTACTCTAACATTTGGTCAAAGTAGTATAGTGGAAGTGGATCCTCTGACGTAGGTATCCCTGCCTTACCCTCCCTTTCGGTCACTTATTGGCGGACCCCATGCTTGCTAGGCCCCGCATGTCAGTTACTCAATGGGTTCGGCCACGTCAGGGGATCCTCATTCGTAGTATACTCCCTCTGTTTTTATTTACTCCGCATAAAATGGAGGGAGTGGTGGTATAATAAATGATGCGGGCGGGGGAGGGGGAGGGACGTCGGTTTGCTCTCAACTGCGGTCCCACATGCGAGTGAAAACGCAAGACGAAGCACATTCCATTCGGTGAGCGATGTGGAGGGTCCAGCGTGCCGGGCTGCAACATGAACATGACAAGAGCGATGTACAGTCAAAAATGATTGATCGGTCGTCACCGGAACCACTATTCACACCAGAACCTTCGTTGCTTGGCCTACGCCAGCCACTGCCCTTAAACCACACAAAATCTCCAACCCATTCCCCCACCTTTCGATCCCCTAGCCCGCATCAAGCGTCCCCTAGTTCACCGGAAAGCCATGGTGCGCCTCAAGATCACTTACTACAAGATGCTGGCGCCGGAGCGCCACGCAGAAATCGTGGCGGCGGTCGGCGCCACTGACCTCCGTTCCCAAGCTCGCTTTGCGGCGGGCCAATCCCCGAGTTCTCTGCAGCCAAGCTATGAGGAGGAGGAAGCCGATGCAATGTTCATGGCGGAGGTCACGGCGCAGAATACCCCCGATGGGTATGAGACGATGGACGTCGACTTCGTGCCGGCGTCCGAGTCCCCCATGGTGCAGGCGCACCAGCGGTTCAACATGGCGATACTAAAGGAGGACCGGGAGGCAGAGGCTCAACTCAACACGGAGCGCGCGCATGCCGCTGCCATCGAGGCTCTCCTGCAGGCGGAACCAGATGTCGTGGATGTGAACCGGGTGGCAGAGGCTCAACTTGAGGCGGAGCGCGCAGATGCCGCTGCCATTGAGGCCCTCCTGCAAGCGGAACCAGACATCCTGGACTTGAACCGGGCGGCAGAGGCTCGACTCGACGCAGAGCACGCGGATGCCGCTCTCATCGACGCCCTCCTGCAGGCGGAACCGGACATCCTGGACTTGAACCGGGCGGCGGAGGCTCGACTCAACGTGGAGCGCGCGGATGTCGCTGCCATCGAGGCCCTCCTGTAGGCGGAACCGGACGTCCTCGACTTGAACCGGGCTGTTCTCTCGTCCGTGCAGAGCGCCCGCACGCTCCGCTTGAACGAGTAGCTAGAGGCCGAGGACAACCACGGTGCGGAGACACACGTCGAAAGCGACGGCTGGTTCGCACCGACAGCCAAAGACGACAAGGCCGTCTCTTTCCGCGAGAAGTGATAGTTTTTCTTTATGTTGTTGTTTTTATGGATCTTTTGCTGTGTAAAAACATATATTTGTTATGCAAGTTGCCTGACTTGGGTCAGTCTACCATTTCAGTCGGTTGGATGAATATCCTACGTCTCCTAACCCTTCTTTCCTCCTTCTTCCTCACCTCTTCTTCTTCCCCAACAGACCACCGCACGAGCCATATGGTTACTCCCCAACATGCGGTTGGATAAACATACTCTATGAACGAAAATTATGTGTCAGCGATAGGATGGCTGAGTTTGGTTTGTTCACATGCGACAGCACGTGTCAGTGAGGGTGCGTTCCCTTGGTTGGGTTTGCAGCGTGCAAGAGCGACTGTGTGAGGGTGCGGTGCGACCGCGACAGCCGTGCGCAAGTGTACCTCCTTCTCATTTTGAAAACTTTAGGCAAGCTTGGCAAAAATGTGTGGCGCAGTTTGGCAATGCAAGGCCTAGACCCAAACAGGATAAGTACGTACGTACTAGGAGTACTAGTGTTAAAAAAGAAAGGCGGGGTTTTCCTTCGCGGGATTTAATCGATACAAATCCTCATTTCACGTGTCAATTAATGCGTATTTTTTTCTCCAAAGACCAAAGAGCTAACCATCTCACTCCTCATCGCTTGATTAATGCAGCACCATGCAAACCAACCTTCTCACTTCCACATGCATGCATGTCGTCTCTCTCTCTCTCTCCCCTGTCCATCTCTCTGCACGCATGCGCCTCTCGCTCTCTCTCTTGTTTCTGCATGCAAGCAGCTCTCTCTGCCTTGGGAAGATGCGAAGCACATGGGAAGGAGAGATGGGATTACTGCAGGCACGCATGCGGTGGAAAGGGATGGAGGGCCCGGTTGGAAAGAGCAGCGAAAAAATGCCAATGCGTAGAGCATTGCGGGGAAAATGAAATTTTCTTAGACGCAGAAAAAAGGACCGGAGGGAGTACTACTAGGAGTACTAGTGCGGTGAGATGGTTTCTCGAAGAAGACGATGGAGAAGCGGAGTCAGCGAAGAGTGAAATGATGGTTGCTTCGTCCGTGCTTTTGTGCTTTGACGCCTCACTGCTTTGTGATTTGTGATAGAAGGGACATGGGAGTAGACTCTGTGCTCTATACTGTACTACATGCGTCCAAGCATGGGAGAAAGAGGAGATACGTTGCAATTTTCTATTCCTTCAATCAATCAATCGGGAGCTTCGGTTCCACAATGGTTCTCACGATGCCAAAAGCTATTTTCACATTTGGCTACACACTGTGGATGCCCTTAACCGTACCACTTGGTTTTGCTCCTGTGTGCTATCTATACAAATCTCAATTATATTGATCTAAAAAATTATAGAATCAAGATTAGTAAAAAGGAGGTGATTTTGCCGCGCGGATGGCGGGGGAGGTTTCTTATTTGAGCAATGCTACATCCACGTAATGGTTTACATAAAGTTACGAATTGATGTGATGTGGAACTATTTGATTGGATTAAAGGAGAGGATTAGGCCCACCCCACCTGAAAATCAGGGGGCATATATAGATGAGATGGAAAGTATACGTAGCAGCTACGTAGCCCTTTGTAATTCTAGGATTAGGCTTCTTATTTTCGGAGGACGTTGTCCTTGCGGTTTGCTAACATGCGTTCCCACGTGTCAGTGCTTTACCAAGCCGATCCGCGTCCCACATGAGGCAGAACAATGGCAGAAGCAACACGTGGTTAAGTTGAAGAAGATGAGGGATAAGCGGATTCAGCAACGAGTGAAATGATGGTTGCTTCGTCCCTCCAACTTAACTGCGGGAAAGGTGCAGCTTTGTGATTTGACGCCTCATTGCTCATTACTACGCGGGCGCCATGACTGGGGTGCTTCACCCCGGCTGCTCTGCACTGTATTCCGGTATGGCACGTGGACCCGGTAGCTTGATGTCCCACATGTCAGTGAAAGGGAGTAGAAGATTTATGAAAGTGAGTGCTCCACTCTTACGACGGAGGAGTAGATGACACGACGGCCCAGTGAACTATCACTTGGACTGTATAGTACTATAGTTTTGCTGTATTGCACGATCCATCGATACAAACCCGATTAAATAGGAAAGGGCGGGATTTTTCCTGCGCGGTAGATGATACTAGCCATACATTTCAAAGGCAATTTTAATGTATGCAAAGTGAATAATTATAAGTAACAATATGATATCTATTAAAACTAAAAACACATATGATTTTTTGTTTTAGAGTGTAGTAGTAGTGCTGTATTGCATAGTTGTTAGATGTAACATGTGAGAACGTGTAGAGATGTAGTTTTGGAGGGCCTACAGAGAGAAAAGCGTAATACGGTTACTGAACTTCAGAATAAGCTGATTACGGTCATTATATATGTTTTGCGGTGATTATACGGTCACTTGCTCACAGTTCAGCATCGGATTGCACTCTGTTGACCGGCCAAATAGTCTGCGTGGCGCCATGTTGACTAGTTAAATTGACCATGTTCCTTGTGGGTCCCACCTGTCAGTTCGCATAGGCAAAAGGTCAGATAAACACAAATTTACGCAGGCGCGACAAGGCTCCAACCTGTGCGCGGGAATCACCTGGTAGTGTATGTGTCTGTCAGGGCCTGATGTGTGCGCATGCACATGTAGGTTGAGCACTTGAGCTTGAGTGTGTGTGTTGGTCGTGTGGTGTACTGGTGTGTGCATGCATGCGTGCGTGTGAGTGTTGCGTGCGTGCATGGCTGCGTGTGTATGTGTGAGTGTTGCGTGCGTGCGTGGGTGCATGTGTTGCGTGGATGCAGTTCGTGTGCATGCGTGCGTGTGTGTATAATCACCACACCAGCTCCTGTGTGTTAAAACAGACGGCTCAGCATACCAATACAAGGCCACCTTGTCCGCTGTGCCCGCGGTCATGACTTCGAACCACCGTCCAAATATTTTTTTGTCGTTTGTTTTCATTCTTACAAGCAAGATGCCCATGCGTTGCACGTAACATCAAGATGCATTTGTATGACTTGTTTATCTTGTGAGATAAAAGGATGAATGAAGGAAGGCCTTATTTGCAAATGTGGAGAGGTGTGTGGGTACCTTTTTGCAAAATTGCCATAGTTTCTTTCCTATCCGTCAGATATAAATCGGATGACCTATATTGTAGGATGGCAGGCACACCATCATCACCAACTCTGTTTTTTATAAGAGTGTATTTTATGTATTTTATAAGAGTGTAGATGTAGAGTAGATACAAGTCGACAGGTGGGCACGATGGTAGTGAGATAATGTGATCCAACACTAGAGGTGCCACGTGGAGCGTTTAACTGGTCAACTAGTCATGTCATGAGCAAATGCAGAGTTGTACGGTGAGCCCGTGACTGTATAATAACCACTAAACATAAATGTGACCGTAATGAGTGGATTCTGAGGTCCAATGTATGTATCGTGCTTTCACTTCAAATATAATGATCGTCATTGCATATATCGCGAGAGAAAGATGAAACATGCGTGAATTTTCTGGGGGCTTACTTTTAGAGGACCTGGAGATAGTTTTGTGTGCATACGTGAAAGGGGCGTACAGGGGGGTATGCGATGGAGAGAGAGATATGCTCTTCGTTTCTCTTTATTATAACTAACTTTGTATATAGTATAAAAATATACAAATTCGCAGTGCGGAATAAATATCATTGTGGGCACCATGCAATGCAAATTAGCGTTCGAACTCCTCTATATAACTTTGTAATGTTGTATATATGTAGAAACTCTAAAATAATTTTTTGGCCACACTTTATTCAAAAGGAATGTTGTATGCGAAATAAACGTGAAGAGAGGGATTTTTAGATCAACAGGGTACGTGATGTAACATGTGTGAATGTGTAGTTGATGCATTTGGCGGGGCCTAGAGAGGTATGTGTGTGTATTACGTATTCGAGAGAGGCATGGATAGAGGGGCCGATGGGGGGGGCGTGGGAGAGATAGCACGAGAAATGAGAGTGGTCTAGAGAGAGAGAGACGAATATGACGTCACGACAAGAGATTCCATTCCCTTGAGTGTGTATACGCAAGGGGGAGGGAATAGAGGCACGAGGAGAAATTTTCTGTGTGTGTGGTGTTTGTGTTGGTATGTGTGGCTGTGAGAAGATAATGAGACGTGGGGGCAGAGGGTGTGTCACCGCGTGAGGTCCGGTGGGTCGAGGTGAGGCCCTTCATTCGGTTCCGTCCTGCGCCACATTGGTTGGCCCGTGACGTATTTAGGAAGACCCATGGATGACTAGTCGTACAAGACAAAGATAGCAGAGTTGTGAAGGACTCTGTGTCCACTGACAAAGCCGGCTAGGATTTGTAACCCTAGGTTCTCGGACTAAGGTAACCCCTTTATCTCTGATATTACTATTCATCCAACCTAACTTTAAGGTGCATCCTACAGAATGATCTGCTAGAATCATACTCATCGATTAGGAAGAGAGGTGTGAGACAATGCGTGAGAGACGGGCGTAAAGATAATGTGCGTACATGAGACACGTAGGCAGGTCCATGCATATAGAAAGGGTCGATGAGGATTGTGCATGTGTATGTTTGCGAGAGGAAGAGTGCTTGTGATAAAGGTTAGTGAAAACAGTTGTAAATGGTTACAAGAGGGAGGGATGATTATATCTAGAGCATGTGTGCGAGAAAGACACCTCGGGAGAGAGTGTGTGAGCATGTGTGAGAGACAACTGATGGAGAGTGAAACTACACGTAAAAGACTGCTCTACACATTGATTAAAGATGTAAATTGTATCCAAATATTAGGATGGGATCATGATATTTGCAATTCGCATAAGGAGCGGTCATTGATCCATCAGACATCTAGATTCTATCGAATTTGAGCATGTCTATGTTATTATTCGACACAATTGATCCACATAGTTAGTATTTTAGCTACCTATGGACTAACATACATTTGAATTCAACTTAAGGTGGTTTAAAAAATCGAATTCAACATGAAGTCCATTCAATTATTTGAATTTGATATCATGGCATTTGTAAACCATACCTAAATTATGGGGGCACCAATCTTTGCTCTGATTTTGTACATAATAGCGTATGTAGTCGTGTACAAAATAGATTCAAATTTAGCTCCTCCATTCCAAAATAATCATAGTTATAGGATTTTCAAGTGTCAAATTTTCAAAAAGAAGCAGATAATTTAATGAGGTTTTCAAACATACAAGGTCAAATATAACGTTGTCTATTTAGGTCAATCCTCATAGTTCAAGAGTACTCTAAATGTGAATGCTTGTGTTTCAAAATTTTGAACGAAGCGCCAAAAGAGCCTCTACTCGCCCGGAACCGCGTGAGACCAATGTTTGGTAGTACAAGGAAATTACTTTTCTAATAACTCCGACCCGTGAAACCTACCGGCCCGACGTCCAAAGGTCTAAACCGGGGTAGGTTTGTAGCTTCATCTGGACGCCACGCAACCGCATCCGAAAAACATTCATACACAATGGCCGCCTAAGAACACATGCGGGCGGCCGAAATCGCTCCCGCCCACTATTTGGGACACCTGGTATTATCATCCAACCCCCGACCCGCAGTAGGTCTGAAATTTAAGAGGGGGGCAAAGTTTGTACTTTCCCCAAATTTCAAACAAGCGTGTCCCATATTCTGTTCAAAAAAGCCAAAAACAAGCGCGTCCCAGACCGAAACATGGTTCCCCCCTCCCCCCCGCCCACCCATCCTATTCCCCATTCGTACTCCGTGGGCGCCAAAACTACCTCTCCACCAGCCGCAAAACCCCGGCGTCCTCCGTCTGCCACCCCATCCCACCCATCAACCGCCGCCCTCCTCCATCACGCCGGAGCCGATACCCCGACGTCGTCGTCCACCGCAACCTCAACCGCAACGCCCTCCACGGCTAGTAGTTGAAGCCGAGGCCGAGCTGTCCGTACCCGAGCCAGTTCAACCATGCTGTCCTGCGCCTCACCGCTGCCGCTCCAACTTTGCCACCCTCCACCGCACCGGAGCTGTTCCTGCTACGCCGTCCTTCGCCGCCTCGGATCTGCTTCCCCTCCGCTGACATACGGCCACGGCAACATAGTCAACAATTTGTCCATGGGTTCGTCCAAGCCTGCACCCTCCAGAACATCGGTTTCCCCGGCAAAAAGAAGAAGATCGCTGCGACATGTGGAGGTGATCACACCGGCAACCAAAAAAGGTACTCCTCTTCCCTTATTCGTGCAAATCTTACGTCTCTGCTTGCACGGTATTCATCCCACAGAAGACACTAGTTGACCGCTTCTTCTTAATACTAGATGTTCGTAGTAACTCACGATGGACAAGGTTTCTCCTCATATACTATTTCACCTTAGCTAGAGGTCCGTCACCTCCCTGAATTTCAATTGCTGGCCAGTTGATTCCCAATTAACGGAAGCATTCCTCGGCGTAACAGGCGCTAGTATGCCTATTACACCGGGGAAGCAGTGCCTTGGTGTTTATCTTAGGGGCGTGTGCGGCCAAGAGCTACTGGCGCCCGATCTGGAGGTCGGCCGGGTGTATAGGGTGCCATTTTTGTATAGTGTAGGGTGTTCCCTATATTTTCACTGGTGGCGGTCCTTGATGCCGAGTGGATGTAATCTTTGCAATCGCCTTAATAGCCTAGCGTTAGTTTCGGCCTTATTTATTTCCTAGTCTTCTTTTTCCCTGGTTTTCTAGTGGCCGCAACTACCATGGGACATATACGGGCCGTAGGATCCATGGGTCTCCTACGGGCCGTCGATAAATGGGCCTTTAATCGGTGGGCCTCAGGCCGTCGGATAAATGGGTCTACATGGGCCGTAATTGGGCATAATTCTGTCATGGGCACGGTAACAGGTCGTTAACAGGCCGTAGGATTGTCAGGACCCCGACTCGATGTCACATCGATCTAGCTGGTAACACCTCATATCACCTTGCGGCCTCACGCACGGTATCCCCACGGGTGTCGCCTTACCTTTGCCCGGGACCGTTTGCGCCTTTTGGCTCACGTATATGATAGTGTCGCTAGCATCCATATGATAAAGAGCCCGGGCTGACATGACTAGTCGTAAACCCAAAGTGGCACAGACTTACAGGGACAGGCATCCATGACCCAGCTTCGAACGTGTCGGTCATCAGCAAGTGGGTCCGGGCTGTAGCACTGGGCTAGCAGGACTCCGGTAAACCGGGCTGTAGCGGGCTAACAGGACTCCGGTACTCAAAGCGTGACATTTCCCCGAAGGGACAGACACAGGAACGAAGAAGGACACATGCCGGCCAGCCTAAGTGTTCCAGAGCAGTAGCAAGCTACCATGGCTCAGCGGTAACACTAGGAGACATTTCCCGGTAAGAGAGGCTACTAAAGATATAGATAGTCAGATCCCACACATACCAAGCATTTCAATCATACACACAATATGCTCGATATGTGCAAATACAACGAAGCATCACAACATGACTCTACGACACAAGTACTTTATTTAAGGCTCAGGGAGCCATACATAACATACACAAAGGTACGGGTCTCACGACCCAACATACAAGTCATACAGTCATACAAACCAGCAGCGGAAGTAACTTGTCTGAGTACAGACAACTAGTAAAATAAAAGAGGCTTGGAAAGCCTAGCTATACTACGTGGTCCTTCACAAGCTCAGGGTCACCACCTGGGTCTTTAGCCTACTCGTTGATGTCAACGTCTACATAGAACCCATCAGAAGGGGTTGCAGCGTCTTCTGTAAAAATGTAAATTATAGCAACATGAGTACAAAGGTACTCAGCAAGACTTACATCAGATCCTACATACATGCATATTATCAAGAAGGGTTGGTGGAGTTATTGCAGCAAGCCAGCTTTGACTCTTGGCTAGACTATCCTACGATACTCCAACTTGAAATGGTTTTGCGCACACGAGTCCACTACTCACCAATTCAATACACTACCGAGGATCCACCTCCGTCTTCCTACGGAAGACCCAACCTCGGCACTCACACTTATCTTGAGGCTTTTAGTAGTTTCCATTTACTTGTCTATGAACTGTATAGGCAACCAAGTAGTCCTTTACCGCGGACGCGGCTATTCGAATAGATTATGATAACCCTGCAGGGGTGTACTTCTTCATACATGTTTCCACCACTTAGCGTCTGCACACGACATGTGCTCGGCAGACTTCAAGCGAAAGCCGACGTGGGTGTAGACCACGACCTACCTAAACACTTAAGCCTCTAGTCCAGGTTTATCGCCTATTCAGGTTCCATCCGCAGGGAGTCCGGCCGAGGTTTCCCATACGGCCCCGAACGATGTGAACAGGGTTACCGAGATACCTAACGGGTATTCGGTACACCCGGCCACGTACCTACCGCATCACAGCCCACCCCTACGGTCAGCGCTGTCCACGGCCTCCAGTAGGCTACAAACACCAGAAACTACTTGCAACTCCTGGACAGAGAGCTAGGGTGAATAAGAAGTCGAGCGGGGTCATATTTCAGGGCCCAATGCATGGTAGTAGCTGTATCTTAAATCACGCATACAGATCTCAGTGCTTAAGGTCGGTTTCAATGAAACAACCCACCATGTACTCCTACATGGCCTCTCATCGATACCTTTACCAAATCGTGTTCACCACACCACTCTCATTACCGACATAATCATTTCACTCTAGCCCATCACCCAGATGAACCAGACCTGACACGACTCTAAGCATAGCAGGCATAGCAAGGTAGGAACAACACATACATATGGCTCAATCAACTCCTACACATGCTAGTGAGTTTCATCTAGTTACTGTGGCAATGACAGGTCATGCAGAGGAAATGGGTTCAACTACCGTAGCACACAGCAGTTTGAATCGCGTTGTCTTAATGCAGTAAAAGAGAGCAGGAGCGAGAACATGGGATTGTATCGATATGATCAAATGGTTGGTTGCTTGCCTGATGGTTCGATGCACTGATACGGTTCTTCGCTAGGGTAATCAGGGTATTCTTCGGGGACAGAACCTGCCGCAGAGAGCACCGATTCACAAACATTACCAAACAGTATGCAACAACATGATGCATGCATGAGACATGGCAAAATGAGTGTGTTGGGCTAATGCAACTAAAACCAGAAGGGTTTGAACAAATTTGAATCAAGGATTCAAATTTCAAATTCAAATATGCCCTTTTAAAGTGCTTTTCCTTGTTCTGCTTAAAACATCAACTTAACTTGTTTGATCATGCATGAAAATAGTACAGATGGATAGATTGGATTTTTCTGATCATTTTTCATATATAATTTGTCCAATTTGGAGTTACAGAATAAAAGTTATGAATTTTTGAAGTTTAAATAATATTCTGGAATTTCCTGATTTAAATTAAATCCAGAAAATCAATTACTGCGTCAGCCTGACGTCAGTGTGACGTCAGCAGGTCAACGGAACTGGTCCAGGTCAAACCTGACAGTGGGTCCCGCATGTCAGGGTGATTATTTTAATTAAAACTTAATTAAAACTAATCCTGTTTAATTAACAGGGCTGGGCCCCACCTGTCATTGACTCAGGGGAGTCAACCAGGGCCCACCCGTGGTCAAACCCGAGTCGGCTGCACTGGCGTTTAGCCGCCGGCGAGCCCGACGCGGCGGCGGAAGTGGTTTTGGCCATTTCGGCCACCAAATGGGCCGCGGAGACCACCGGAGGGAAGCTGGGGACAAACCGCAGCTCTTGGCGGAGTCCGTTGAGGTCGGGATGGCCGGAGTTGGCGCCGGCGACGACTTTGGTGGCCACCGGGGTTCGGTCGGAGGTGAACTTGGCGCTAGAGGGTTCGGTGAGGCTCGTGGAGTAGCTAGCTAGGTGCTGCGGAACTTGGTGAGTAAGATGGACACCATCTTGTGGCCGGAGGATGACCGGGAGCACGTCGGCGACGAGCTCCACGGCGGTGGGTGCGGTTGAGCTCCGGGAAGTTGCTACACGGCTCGGGAGCAAGAACGGAAGGGAGGGGAAGATGGCTAAGCTCACAGTGAGTGCGACGGAGTTCTTGGTGCGGCCGGGGATGGACCGGAGCGACGACGGCGTTGAAGGGGATCTCCGGCGACGGTGAGCTCGGGCGAGGTCGGTGCGGTGGTCTCGGGCGTTGCGAGCGCTCGGGGCTCGGCTGCTCGATGAAGTGGACAGCGGCGGAGCTCCTGGACACGGTGAGACGGCGTGGGGTGGTCGGAGGGCGTGGCTACGGCGAGGGGGTGGCGGCGATGGCGTCGGCCATGGCTGGGGCGTGCGAGGGGGAGGAGCTGGAGAGGAGAGGGGGTGTCTGGGGGGTTCGGGGGAGAGAGAGAGACCGATCCTCGACGTCACCTGGCGAGGGGAGCGGCGAGGCGGCGAGCAGGTGCGTGGCGCACGCCGCGGTCGCCGTCGGGCACCTGCCTGCCTGCCTGGCCGGCAAGCAGCTCGCTGGAGCGGTGCTGGGCTGGGCCGGCAGGTGGGCCGGGGCAGGCGCCAGGTAAGTTTTTTTCATTTTCTTCTGTTTTCTGTTTTTCTAATACTTCTGCAACTTTGTTGAATTAAATAAAATACCTAGGCAACTTCAAAAATCACCAAATCACTCCTGGTCCATAGCTGGATTATTTCCAACATGAAACATTTTAGTTTGGAGGTATTTGAGCATTTAAATATTTTATATAATTTTAAATGCCCAAATTCAAATATTTATGAATTAATTCAAAAACCCTAAGATGGCCTAGGAAAATGTGCACCACTTTTTGGCAGAGGTTCTGAACCAAGACAAAAATGATGGACATTTTAGAAGGGCATTTCAGGTTCATTGAAAATTATTTTAGTAAACCCTAGTTGGTTTCAGAGGGGACTGGGGGTTCTGTCATCCCCATTTCAAGTTTCTGATGAAAGAATAAACATGATGCAACACTCTAATGCATGGCTAGCTAGGGTGTGACAACTCACCCCCACTCAAAAGAATCTCGTCCCGAGATTTGGGTTCCTCCGGGAAGAAGGCGGGGTACTCGAGTCGAAGACGATCCTCCCTTTCCCAAGTTGCTTCATCCTCAGAATGGTGCGACCATTGAACCTTGAGAAACTTGATGTTCTGGCGTCGAGTGGTACGCTCGGCCTGATCGAGGATACGAATGGGGTACTCTCGATATGTAAGATTATCCTGGAGATCAAGCGTTTCGTGGTCCACTTCACGGATAGGATCCGAGAAGCAACGCCTGAGTTGGGAAACGTGGAAGACATCGTGAACTCTGGAGAGGTGCGGAGGTAGTTCCAACTGGTAGGCAACTTCTCCTCGTTTGGCAAGAATGCGAAAAGGTCCAATGTAGCGAGGAGCCAATTTGCCTTTGATACCGAAACGATGGGTTCCCTTCAGAGGGGTGACCCGAAGATAAGCCTTCTCGTCAACCTCGAAAGTCATAGCCTTATGTTTTCGGTCATATTGACTCTTTTGACGAGATTGGGCTGTTTTCAACTTTTCACGAACGATGCGAACTTGTTCTTCTGCTTCCTGAATCATATCCGGGCCAAAGAATTGTCTTTCCCCGGTCTCTGACCAGTTAAGGGGTGTTCGACACCGTCGTCCATAGAGAACTTCAAAAGGGGCTTTACCCAAGCTAGATTGATAGCTGTTGTTATAAGCGAATTCGGCAAATGGAAGGCACTTCTCCCAATCCATTCCGAATGAGATAACAGAGGCTCGAAGCATGTCTTCTAGAATTTGGTTGACGCGTTCCACTTGACCACTCGACTGAGGGTGGAAAGCGGTGCTAAAGGAAAGACGGGTCCCCATAGCATTTTGGAAACTTTCCCAAAATCGAGAGGTGAAAAGACTTCCTCGATCCGAGTTAATTTCCAAAGGAACACCATGGAGGGACACTATTCGGGAGATGTATAAGTCTGCCAATTGACTAGCGGTTATACTCTCACGAACAGGTAAGAAATGGGCTACTTTGGAAAGACGATCGACAACGACAAAGATAGCATTATTCCCTCTCTTGGTCCTGGGAAAACCGGTAATGAAATCCATACCAATTTTATCCCATTTCCATTCAGGAATAGCTAAGGGTTGAAGGGTGCCAGCAGGCCGTTGGTGCTCTGCTTTTACACGACGACAAACGTCGCAATTAGCAATATACTGAGCAATTTCTCTCTTCATCCTAGTCCACCAGAACCTCTGGCGTAGGTCCTGATACATCTTAGTACTACCGGGATGAATAGTGAGAGAAGATTCATGAGCCTCCTTAAGGATCAACTGCCGTAGATGCTGGTTCTTGGGAACCACTAGACGGTTCTCAAAGTACACAACACCATGATCATTTGTGGAGAAACAACTAGCACCTCCGCTAGCAATGTTCTCCTTGATCTTAGCTATTCCCTTATCTCGCTTCTGGGCAGCAATGATTTGATCCGTAAGAGTAGGTTTCGCCACCAAGGTGGAAAGAAATCCTTGAGGAACAATGTGAAGGTTAAGCTTCCGAAATTCCTCATGGAGAAGCGGTTGACTTTGTTGTAACACCAGATTGTTACAATAAGATTTACGACTTAGCGCATCAGCCATGACGTTGGCTTTCCCTGGGGTGTAGGTTATTCCTAAGTCGAAGTCTGTGATCAATTCAACCCAACATCTTTGCCTGAGATTCAGATCCGGTTGGGTGAAAATGTACTTCAGACTTTGGTGATCAGTGAATATTTCGCAACGATTACCGAGGAGGTAATGTCGCCAGGTCTTAAGTGCATAGACTACAGCTGCAAGCTCTAGATCATGAGTAGGATAATTCTCCTCGTGTGGGTGCAATTGCCGTGAAGCATAGGCAATTACGTGTCGGTCTTGCATGAGAATGCAACCTAGTCCTTGTCGCGAGGCGTCGCAGTAGATAACAAAGTCCTTGGAGAAGTCTGGCGGTACCAGTACGGGAGCAGAGGTCAGGCGTCTTTTCAGTTCCTGAAAGCTGTGCTCACATTGTGGAGTCCACTCGAACTTCTTATCTTTCTTGAGGAGTTCGGTTAGAGGTTTGGCAACTTTGGAGAAGTTCTCGACAAAGCGACGACAATAGCTCGCTAAGCCCAGAAAACTCCGAACTTGCTTGACCGATTCAGGTGGAGTCCAATTAAGGACGGCTTGAACTCGCTCAGGGTTAACAGCAATACCTTTACCAGATATTACATGACCCAGATAGGTCACTTCTGACAACCAAAATTCACATTTAGAAAATTTGGCATAAAGGCGATGCTCTCGAAGTTTTTGCAACACTAGCCTTAGATGTTCGGCATGTTCTTCCTCGTTCTTGGAGTAGATGAGTATATCATCGAGGTAAACCACGACGAATTTATCCAAATACTCCATGAAGATTGAGTTCATTAACCGAGAAAAGGTGGCTGGAGCGTTGGTTAATCCGAAGGACATGACGGTGTACTCGTATTGGCCGTAACGAGTAACAAGGCCGTTTTAGGGATGTCCCCGTTTCTGATTTTGATTTGATGGTAGCCCAACCTCAAATCCATCTTGGAGAAAACTGAGGATCCAGCGAGCTGATCGTACAGGTCATTGATCCTGGGGAGTGGGTATTTGTTCTTGATGGTGACCAAGTTGACAGGTCGGTAATCTACAACCATCCGGTCCGTACCATCCTTCTTCTTGACGAATAGGACGGGGCAAGCCCACGGAGAAGAGCTAGGTCGGATGAAACCCTTTTTCAAGGACTCATCGAGTTGTTTCTTAAGCTCAGCTAGTTCTAGGGGTGCCATCTTATAAGGTCTTCTAGCAATCGGAATGGTTCCTGGAATGAGGTCTATTACAAACTCAACATCCCTGTCAGGTGGAACACCTGGCAATTCCTCTGGAAAGACATCCGGGAAGTCACGGACTACCGGAACGTCCTCAAGGTCTGGCAAAGGGCTGGCGTTAAGAGAATATAATTGTCGCTTGGCTATTCGGGTCAAGACATTGACTATCTTCCCCGAAGGATGGGTGAGTTGAACAGTCCTAGAGAAGCAATCAATTTTGGCTTGATGAGCTGACATCCAGTCCATACCCAAAATGATATTAATATCTGAAGATTTAAGGGCTATCAAAGACGCGAGGAAAACAAGTCTGTCGACTTGGATTTCATTTCCATGGCTTACTCTAGAAGTTTGCCATTTGGATCCCGGAGTTTGAATTACCATAGAGGTTGGCATATCACCGAATGCGACGTTATGCAAGCGAGCATAGTTTTCAGATATAAAAGAATGAGAGGCTCCTGTATCGAAAAGGACAGATGCCGGGTGGCAGTTAACAAGAAGCGTACCGAGAACGACGTTGGGATCCTCTTGAGCTTCTTCGGCAGAGATACAGTTGACATGGCCACGTGAAGCGGTGACCGGCTTGGCGTGGAATATTTTTCCTATCGGCTTGCCACGGCCAACAGCTTTAGCAGATTGATTGGGGTTGGTCTGGGGACACTCACGCATATAGTGACCAGATTCCCCACACTTGAAACAAGTCACGGAACTGGTACGTGGAGGAGCATTGTTAGTTGGACCCCCATAGGGCTTGGCTGGAGCAGACTGTTGAACGGGGCGAGGCGCCTGGAAGGATGGCCTCGGTGTAAACCTGGGTGGCAGGGCGGTGTTGGGTACCCACACGCGGCGCTTCTGAGGACCAGCACCGGATGAGGAACCCATGTCACGGCCATGCTTGCGTGTTGCGTCATAGTCAGTCTGACCAGTTTCAGCACTGATGGCTTTGTTGACAAGTTTCGAAAAAGATGTGCACTCATGCAGACGGAGGTCGCGGCGAAGCTCAGGGCTAAGGCCCTTACGGAACCTTGCTTGCTTCTTGGCATCGGTAGACACTTCCTCAGTTGCATATCGTGCGAGATTACCAAACTCCCTGCTGTAAGCATCCACAGAAAGTCGGCCTTGGGTGAAACTGCAAAATTCTTCACGTTTACGGTCCATGAGACCCTCCGGAATGTGATGTTCACGGAAAGCCTCGCTGAATTCAGCCCAAGTAGTGACATGGCCCGCTGGGCGCATAGCTCCATAATTCTCCCACCATAGACTGGCGGGGCCTTCAAGATGATATGCAACAAAGGTGACCTTGTCAGCCTCCGCTACCAGCGCGGAACGCAGTTTGTGAGAGATACTGCGAAGCCAGTCATCAGCGTCGAGAGGCTCGACGGAGTGGTGGAACGTGGGTGGATGCAATTTGATAAAATCACTGAGTGACACCACGTTAGCCCTCTGATGGTGTGCTGTATTCTGTTCAATACGCTCCAACAAACGGTTTGTCTCCCGCTTGTTTCTCTCAGCTTCCATCATAACCTCGGCTAGTGAAGGAGGATGAGGCAGATTTACATCCCTGGCTCCACTGCCTTCGGCCTGCTCTTGAGAAGCAGGGTTAGCGCGCGTGTTGACCATCCTAGGTAAACAAGACAATGATTTAGTCAGGATGGTAAAATTCCGACATAGGATATAGAATGTAAGGAATAACTCGAAATGCAAGATGATCATCCGTATGACATGGTAAAAACAGAACTGCTTCTTTTATTCCATCGTCATACACACCATACAGAGTTTAGTACAAGACCAAACAAGGTACTATTACGGTGAAAAGAGGATTACATCTCATCGGAGGCATTCCCAGCTCCTATACATTATTTTTCTACACCCCCGGAAGGAGTACAAACTAGGTCATATCCCACGAGTCACGCGGGACGATAGACGACACAGCTAGTGCGAACTAGTGATACTACCACTAACTCAGACCGATCCGTAGTAGTCCTCGTAGAAGTCACCTCCATAGCCTGGGAGCTCAACATGATCATCTGGAAACAGACGGTCTCGCGAAGCTTGTGGACCATAGGGGCTAGGATGAGGCCTTGGACCAACAAACGGTGGCCTGCGGGGACCGCGAGGTGGGGTGATGCCTCCTACATCACGCCAAACCATCACGTCTGGCAGAGCAGATCTCACAGGATAGAGATCGCGCATATCTGAATATCCAGCTTGCACCGCCGGTGCGAACCGAGTCAAAGTGGCCCAGTGGTCAGCACGGGTGTTGAAGAGCTCTAGCCTTAAGGCCCGATTTTCTCGGTCCTTATCCTCGAGCATCTCAGCAGTGGTGCGAGTCCGTGAATCCTCCTGAGTGGGGTCAGCATAGATAGCCTGGAGATACCCTTGTGCTCCCGGAAGTGATCCTGGCATATACCGGAAATCAGAGTCCCGAAATATACCAGATCTGACTCGCATAATGGTCATCATAGAGTAGGCGGCGTCCTGCACA
>NC_041382.1:135418889-135425933 GCF_002162155.2 Triticum dicoccoides | reverse complement strand
GGGTTAACAGCAATACCTTTACCAGATATTACATGACCCAGATAGGTCACTTCTGACAACCAGAATTCACATTTAGAAAATTTGGCATAAAGGCGATGCTCTCGAAGTTTCTGCAACACTAGCCTTAGATGTTCGGCATGTTCTTCCTCGTTCTTGGAGTAGATGAGTATATCATCGAGGTAAACCACGACGAATTTATCCAAATACTCCATGAAGATTGAGTTCATTAACCGAGAAAAGGTGGCTGGAGCGTTGGTTAATCCGAAAGACATGACGGTGTACTCGTATTGGCCATAACGAGTAACAAAGGCCGTTTTAGGAATGTCCCCGTTTCTGATTTTGATTTGATGGTAGCCCAACCTCAAATCCATTTTGGAGAAGACTGAGGATCCAGCGAGCTGATCGTACAGGTCGTTGATCCTGGGAAGTGGATATTTGTTCTTGATTGTGACCAAATTAACAGGTCGGTAATCTACAACCATCCGGTCCGTACCATCCTTCTTCTTGACGAATAGGACGAGGCAAGCCCATGGAGAGGATCTAGGTCGGATAAAACCCTTTTTCAAGGACTCATCGAGTTGTTTCTTAAGTTCGGCTAGTTCTAGGGGTGCCATCTTATAAGGTCTTCTAGCAATCAGAACGGTTCCTGGAATGAGGTCTATTACAAACTCAACATCCCTGTCAGGTGGAACACCTGGCAATTCCTCTGGAAAGACATCCGGGAAGTCACGAACTACCGGAACATCCTCAAGGTCTGGCAAAGGGCTGGCGTTAAGAGAATATAATTGTCGCTTGGCCATTCGGGTCAAGACATTGACTATCTTTCCCGAAGGATGGGTGAGTTGAACAGTCCTAGAGAAGCAATCGATTTGGGCATGATGAGCCGACATCCAGTCCATACCCAGAATGATATTAATATCTGAAGATTTAAGGGCTATCAAAGACGCAAGGAAAACAAGTCTGTCGACTTGGATCTCATTTCCATAACTTACCCTAGAGGTCTGCCATCTAGACCCAGGGGTAGAGATTTCCATAGTGGATGGCATGTCACAGAATGCAACGTTATGCAAACGAGCATAACTTTCGGATATAAAAGAATGAGAGGCTCCTGTATTGAAAAGAACAGATGCCGGGTGGCAGTTAACAAGAAGCGTACCGAGAACGACGTTGGGATCCTCTTGAGCTTCTTCGGCAGAGATACAGTTGACATGGCCACGTGAAGCGGTGACCGGCTTGGCGTGGAATATTTTTCCTGTCGGCTTGCCACGGCCAACAGCTTTAGCAGATTGATTGGGGTTGGTCTGGGGACACTCACGCATATAGTGACCAGATTCCCCACACTTAAAACAAGTCACGGAACTGGTACGTGGAGGAGCATTGTTAGTTGGACCCCCATAGGGCTTGGCTGGAGCAGACTGTTGAACGGGGCGAGGCGCCTGGAAGGATGGCCTCGGTGTAAACCTGGGTGGCAGGGCGGTGTTGGGTACCCATACGCGGCGCTTCTGGGAACCAGCACCGGATGAGGAACCCATGTCACGGCCATGCTTGCGTGTTGCGTCATAGTCAGTCTGACCAGTTTCGGCACTGATGGCTTTGTTGACAAGTTTCGAAAAAGATGTGCACTCATGCAGACGGAGGTCACGGCGAAGCTCAGGACTAAGGCCCTTACGGAACCTTGCTTGCTTCTTGGCGTCAGTAGACACTTCCTCAGTTGCATATCGGGCGAGATTACCAAACTCCCTGCTATAAGCATCCACAGAAAGTCGGCCTTGGGTGAAACTACAAAATTCTTCACGTTTACGGTCCATGAGACCCTCCGGAATGTGATGTTCACGGAAAGCCTCGCTGAACTCAGCCCAAGTTGTGACATGGCCCGCTGGGCGCATAGCTCCATAATTCTCCCACCATAGACTGGCGGGGCCTTCAAGATGATATGCAGCAAAGGTGACCTTGTCAGCCTCCGCTACCAGCGCGGAACGCAGTTTGTGAGAGATACTGCGAAGCCAGTCATCAGCGTCGAGAGGCTCGACGGAGTGGTGGAACGTGGGTGGATGCAATTTGATAAAATCACTGAGTGACACCACGTTAGCCCTCTGATGGTGTGCTGTATTCTGTTCAATACGCTCCAACAAACGGTTTGTCTCCCGCTTGTTTCTCTCAGCTTCCATCATAACCTCGGCTAGTGAAGGAGGATGAGGCAGATTTACATCCCTGGCTCCACTGCCTTCGGCCTGCTCTTGAGAAGCAGGGTTAGCGCGCGTGTTGACCATCCTAGGTAAACAAGACAATGATTTAGTCAGGATGGTAAAATTCCGACATAGGATTCATAATGTAAGAAATAACTCGGAATGCAAGATGATCATCCGTATGACATGGTAGATACAGAAACTGCTTCTTTTATTCCATCGTCATACACACCATACAGGGTTTAGTACAAGACCAAACAAAGTACTATTACGGTGAAAAGAGGATTACATCTCATCGGAGGCATTCCAAGCTCCTATACATTATTTTTCTACACCTCCGGAAGGAGTACAAACTAGGTCATATCCCACGAGTCACGCGGGACGATAGACGACACAGCTAGTGCGAACTAGTGATACTACCACTAACTCAGACCGATCCGTAGTAATCCTCGTAGAAGTCACCTCCATAGCCTGGAAGCTCAACATGATCATCCGGAAACAGACGATCTCGCGAAGCTTGTGGACCATAGGGGCTAGGATGAGGCCTTGGACCAACAAACGGTGGCCTGCGGGGACCGTGAGGTGGGGTGATGCCTCCTACATCACGCCAAACCATCACGTCTGGCAGAGCAGATCTCACAGGATAGAGATCGCGCATATCTGAATATCCAGCTTGCACCGCCGGTGCGAACCGAGTCAAAGTGGCCCAGTGGTCAGCACGGGTGTTGAAGAGCTCTAGCCTTAAGGCCCGATTTTCTCGGTCCTTATCCTCGAGCATCTCAGCAGTGGTGCGAGTCCGTGAATCCTCCTGAGTGGGGTCAGCATAGATAGCCTGGAGATACCCTTGTGCTCCCGGAAGTGATCCTGGCATATACCGGAAATCAGAGTCCCGAAATATACCAGATCTGACTCGCATAATGGTCATCATAGAGTAGGCGGCGTCCTGCACAGCCATCTCAATGGTAACCCCGAGTCCATAAGAGCAGTGAAGAGGCTCGGTGGATCCAGGATAAGATGGAAATATCCTGACAGTGCAGAGATACTGGCTCTGATTAAAATCTCGGAATTGCTCTTCGACCGTGTACTCAGGATACCAGCGGTATCCAGCCTCAGTCATTACCCTGACCAACTTAGCAGTATGGCCAGGTACATCTAGGCATCGAGTCAGGCGAACCACTTGATTGAGGTCGCGAGTGGCCATCTGAAAGCACAATCATAATGCAAGGGCATTAGAATTTCTAGCAAAATTTCGGCAGCATAACAGCTGTAAATGCTCAAGAAGGATTTGAGACATTTGACAAAGGATTTCGTACACACTCATCATCATCATATCAAAGTTCTGAAACCATTCTGGCAACATAATGTGGTAGTAGAACTGAACTAGGCTGGTAACCATCAAACTTATAAGGTACTACTGATTAGTAACACGTGATCCTGATAGAGAGAACAGATCCTAATTCCTTAACCCCCGGTGGAAGAATGGACTGACTCAGATCAGAAAGTCATAAGGTATAAGGAGTAAAAAGAGCCTTACGTTCCAACCCACAAACAATTCCCCTACATATAACTAAAGAATTTCTAGACTCAACATCGACCAGTTTGGCTTGAAGAACCTACAGGCAGTCCGGCTCTGATGCCAACGCTGTCAGGACCCCGACTCGATGTCACATCGATCTAGCTGGTAACACCTCATATCACCTTGCGGCCTCACGCACGGTATCCCCACGGGTGTCGCCTTACCTTTGCCCGGGACCGTTTGCGCCTTTTGGCTCACGTATATGATAGTGTCGCTAGCATCCATATGATAAAGAGCCCGGGCTGACATGACTAGTCGTAAACCCAAAGTGGCACAGACTTACAGGGACAGGCATCCATGACCCAGCTTCGAACGTGTCGGTCATTAGCAAGTGGGTCCGGGCTGTAGCACTGGGCTAGCAGTACTCCGGTAAACCGGGCTGTAGCGGGCTAACAGGACTCCGGTACTCAAAGCGTGACATTTCCCCGAAGGGACAGACACAGGAACGAAGAAGGACACATGCCGGCCAGCCTAAGTGTTCCAGAGCAGTAGCAAGCTACCATGGCTCAGCGGTAACACTAGGAGACATTTCCCGGTAAGAGAGGCTACTAAAGATAAACAATAGATAGTCAGATCCCACACATACCAAGCATTTCAATCATACACACAATATGCTCGATATGTGCAAATACAACGAAGCATCACAACATGACTCTACGACACAAGTACTTTATTTAAGGCTCAGGGAGCCATACATAACATACACAAAGGTACGGGTCTCATGACCCAACATACAAGTCATACAATCATACAAACCAGCAGCGGAGGTAACTTGTCTGAGTACAGACAACTAGTAAAACAAAAGAGGCTTGGAAAGCCTGGCTATACTACAAGGTCCTTCACAAGCTCAGGGTCACCACCTGGGTCTTTAGCCTACTCGTTGATGTCAACGTCTACATAGAACCCATCAGAAGGGGTTGCAGCGTCTTCTGTAAAAATGTAGATTATAGCAACATGAGTACAAAGGTACTCAGCAAGACTTACATCAGATCCTACATACATGCATAGTATCAAGAAGGGTTGGTGGAGTTATTGCAGCAAGCCAGCTTTGACTCTTGGCTAGGCTATCCTACGATACTCCAACTTGAAATGGTTTTGCGCACACGAGTCCACTACTCACCACTTCAATACACTACCGAGGATCCACCTCCGTCTTCCTACGGAAGAGCCATCCTCGGCACTCACACTTATCTTGTGGCTTTTAACAGTTTCCATTTACTTGTCTATGAACTGTATAGGCAACCAAGTAGTCCTTTACCGCGGACGCGGCTATTCGAATAGATTATGATAACCCTGCAGGGGTGTACTTCTTCATACATGTTTCCACCACTTAGCGTCTGCACACGACATGTGCTCGGCAGACTTCAAGCGAAAGCCGACGTGGGTGTAGACCACGACCTACCTAAACACTTAAGCCTCTAGTCCAGGTTTATCTCCTATTCAGGTTCCATCCGCAGGGAGTCCGGCCGAGGTTTCCCATACGGCCCCGAACGATGTGAACAGGGTTCCCGAGATACCTAACGGGTATTCGGTACACCCGGCCACGTACCTACCGCATCACAGCCCACCCCTACGGTCAGCGCTGTCCACGGCCTCCAGTAGGCTACAAACACCAGAAACTACTTGCAACTCCTGGACGGAGAACTAGGGTGAATAAGAAGCCGAGAGGGTCCATTGGTTTCGGGCCCAATGCATGGTAGTAGTTGTATCTTAAATCACACATACAGATCTCAGTGCTTAAGGTCGGCTTCAATGAAACAACCCACCATGTACTCCTACATGGCCTCTCATCGATACCTTTACCAAATCGTGTTCACCACACCACTCTCATTACCGACATAATCATTTCACTCTAGCCCATCACCCAGATGAACCAGACCTGACACGACTCTAAGCATAGCAGGCATAGCAAGGTAGGAACAACACATACATATGGCTCAAACAACTCCTACACATGCTAGTGAGTTTCATCTAGTTACTGTGGCAATGACAGGTCATGCAGAGGAAATGGGTTCAACTACCGTAGCACACAGCAGTTTGAATCGCGTTGTCTTAATGCAGTAAAAGAGAGCAGGAGCGAGAACATGGGATTGTATCGATATGATCAAATGGTTGGTTGCTTGCCTGATGGTTCGATGCACTGATACGGTTCTTCGCTAGGGTAATCAGGGTATTCTTCGGGGACAGAACCTGCCGCAGAGAGCACCGATTCACAAACATTACCAAACAGTATGCAACAACATGATGCATGCATGAGACATGGCAAAATGAGTGTGTTGGGCTAATGCAACTAAAACCAGAAGGGTTTGAACAAATTTGAATCAAGGATTCAAATTTCAAATTCAAATATGCCCTTTTAAAGTGCTTTTCCTTGTTCTGCTTAAAACATCAACTTAACTTGTTTGATCATGCATGAAAATAGTACAGATGGATAGATTGGATTTTTCTGATCATTTTTCATATATAATTTGTCCAATTTGGAGTTACAGAATAAAAGTTATGAATTTTTGAAGTTTAAATAATATTCTGGAATTTCCTGATTTAAATTAAATCCAGAAAATCAATTACTGCGTCAGCCTGACGTCAGTGTGATGTCAGCAGGTCAACGGAACTGGTCCAGGTCAAACCTGACAGTGGGTCCCGCATGTCAGGGTGATTATTTTAATTAAAACTTAATTAAAACTAATCCTGTTTAATTAACAGGGCTGGGCCCCACCTGTCATTGACTCAGGGGAGTCAACCAGGGCCCACCCATGGTCAAACCCGAGTCGGCTGCACCGGCGTTTAGCCGCCGGCGAGCCCGACGCGGCGGCGGAAGTGGTTTTGGCCATTTCGGCCACCAAATGGGCCGCGGAGACCACCGGAGGGAAGCTGGGGACAAACCGCAGCTCTTGGCGGAGTCTGTTGAGGTCGGGATGGCCGGAGTTGGCGCCGGCGACGACTTTGGCGGCCACCGGGGTTCGGTCGGAGGTGAACTTGGCGCTAGAGGGTTCGGTGAGGCTCGTGGAGTAGCTAGCTAGGTGCTGCGGAACTTGGTGAGTAAGATGGACACCATCTTGTGGCCGGAGGATGACCGGGAGCACGTCGGCGACGAGCTCCACGGCGGTGGGTGCGGTTGAGCTCCGGGAAGTTGCTACACGGCTCGGGAGCAAGAACGGAAGGGAGGGGAAGATGGCTAAGCTCACAGTGAGTGCGACGGAGTTCTTGGTGCGGCCGGGGATGGACCGGAGCGACGACGGCGTTGAAGGGGATCTCCGGCGACGGTGAGCTCGGGCGAGGTCG
>NC_041382.1:135359092-135418432 GCF_002162155.2 Triticum dicoccoides | reverse complement strand
CTGGAGCGGTGCTGGGCTGGGCCGGCAGGTGGGCCGGGGCAGGCGCCAGGTAAGTTTTTTTCATTTTCTTCTGTTTTCTGTTTTTCTAATACTTCTGCAACTTTGTTGAATTAAATAAAATACCTAGGCAACTTCAAAAATCACCAAATCACTCCTGGTCCATAGCTGGATTATTTCCAACATGAAACATTTTAGTTTGGAGGTATTTGAGCATTTAAATATTTTATATAATTTTAAATGCCCAAATTCAAATATTTATGAATTAATTCAAAAACCCTAAGATGGCCTAGGAAAATGTGCACCACTTTTGGCAGAGGTTCTGAACCAAGACAAAAATGATGGACATTTTAGAAGGGCATTTCAGGTTCATTGAAAATTATTTTAGTAAACCCTAGTTGGTTTCAGAGGGGACTGGGGGTTCTGCCATCCCCATTTCAAGTTTCTGATGAAAGAATAAACATGATGCAACACTCTAATGCATGGCTAGCTAGGGTGTGACAAGGATAGCAAAGGCTTAATTCTGTCACAAGCATAACGGGTCGTTAATGGGCCAGAATATAGGACGGGCTGGAAACGGCGCAACAGGTTAACAGGCCAGAAACAGGCCGACTCTTGCCATGGGCCGAATTTGGCCCATTAGAGTAACATGCCAGTAACGGTCCGACTCTTGCCATGGGCCGAATTTGTCCCATTAGGGGAATAGCCCAGTAACGGGCCAACTCTTGCCATGGGCCGAATTTGGCCCATTAGGGGAACATGCCAGTAACGGGTGGAAGTAATCGAGGGCCGAAAAGGAGCCCAAGAACGTATGGGCCGTCAAGAGGCCGAAAACTAACACGGGCTAGAAACGGCCCATGTAAATCACGGGCCGTTAACGGGTATAAGGAAAATTACTGTTCATTATGGGTAGAGTCACCGTGGGCCTGTAAAGGGCCAAAAGATACGAAGGCCTCATATGGGCCGAAAGACGTCGTGGGCCATACATGGGCCCAAAGTGAAATTGGCTGGTGTTATATTCGACGGCCCACATGACGTTGTTGGGCCAATTTCCTTTAGGGCCTAATGGGCCGTGACTTAACGGGCCGTAAAATGGGCTATTTGCGAAGAGACCGTTAACAGGCTTTTCATGGGCCAGCCCGTTAACTTTTGACCAAGTCAAACGGGCCGTCTTTGTAAGCTAAATGGGCCAGTGGTGGGCCGTGGCACGTGTCGACATATCATAGGCGCCTATCTGACCCACTGACGAGCTGACACGTGTTTCGTCCGGCCAATAAGAATTTTACACGTGGAAATTTCCCATTGGTCGGGGCTGTTAACGGGTTATCGGATCCAAAACCCGACCCGATAGCTTAACGGCGTTCCGTTACGGTGGATGCCACGTGTCGGTCACCCTTGACGAAAGCACTTCTATGACGTGCGATTTATCGTCATGGAAGTGGACACTTCCGTGATGATAATTTTGGCAATGTCATGGAACACTTCTACGACAGCACATGTATGACTATCTTGATTCTGTCATAAATTTGTCATGGATGTACAAGCATGACAGAAAACGCGACCTACTGTGACAAACACGTATCATCATGGAAGTGTATTTTTTGTAGTGCATCTTGGGGCCTGTTCCGGAGCTCCGCCGGAGGGGGCATCGATCACGAAGGGCTTCTACATCAACACCATAGCCCTCCGATGAAGTGTGAGTAGTTTACTTCAGACCTACGGGTCCATAGTTAGTAGCTAGATGACTTCTTCTGCTGGCCACATGAGTCTTCGATGATAACGTTCCGATATGGACTGATGTGGACTGATGTAGTTTACTTTCTCCGATGTGGACTCATGTGGAATAACTTTGGGGTGTCTTTCTCTGTTATCACCAAACCCCCGAACGGTGGCATAAGCCACTGTAAAAAGAAGAAGATCGCTGCGACATGTGGAGGTGACCACACCGGCAACCGAAAAAGGTACTCCTCTTCCCTTATTCGTGCAAATCTTACGTCTCTGCTTGCACGGTATTCATCCCACAGAAGACACTAGTTGACCACTTCTTCTTGATACTAGATGTTCGTAGTAACTCATGATGGACAAGGTTTCTCCTCATATACTATTTCACCTTAGCTAGAGGTCCGTCACCTTCCTGAATTTCAATTTCTGTCCAGTTGATTCTCAATTAACGGAAGCATTCCTCGGCGTAACAGGCGCTTGTACGCCTATTACACCGGGGAAGCAGTGCCTTGGTGTTTATCTTAGGGGCGTGTGCGGCCAAGAGCTACTGGCGCCCGATCTGGAGGTCGTCCGGGATTAAAGGGATGGCCTGGGGACGCTGCCAAGCACGGCGGTGGTGTGAGTTTGATGGGAGGGCGGGGCGGCGGAGGCAGGGGTCTGGGCCAGTGGTTGCTGGCGGTTCGAGAAAGATCGTCAACAGTGACTGGCGGGAGGTAGACGAAGGCCATCTGCCCATTCCTTATAGATCAGACGGTTCATTAAAAAAATCGACTGACCTATTTATTTTTAGTCGGCTGTTATCTTAGATATGACCACATGTGGTGGTGTGCTAGAGGAGTACCTACATTTCCAGTGCTCCTATATTACAAAATCATACAGAGTAGAATCTAATTTTGTTTGCCATGCAATGTTGTAGAGTTATCATATGTCTCATGTCATTTATTTTTCAGCCACCTGCTATCTGCTACTTTTATAGTGCACTAGTTCTGCACACACTTCACCCTTACTCTCACTATTGTGTTTTTATGCAAGGGTATTTCAGACCCTGCCTTGACAGAAGCAGAAAAGAATAGAGAGAAGTCGCTCTAGTGTGGTACGCGGCTAGGCCAAAAACGTTTCAAGGCTTTAAAGGGTGTAGTGTCAGCAAATGGAGACGAGGAACGTAGCTCTGGAGTTGATGATCTCGCTCGCCGTGAACCACCAACCCAGGTGCTTGCTTTAACTTCACGGTGTCATATGTGGTTGCATGTTGCATATGGTGTCTAGCTTGTATTCGAAAGGCCGAAGTTGGTAAGATAAGGAAAGATATTTTTTTTACATGAACCACCATCCCGTGAGCACCAGAAGACAAATAGCTTGTCAGGGCCCTGGCCGAGCCAGTGATAAGCCCAGCAAAGATAGGCATCACCTGGAAGCCAACTAAAAAGCTGCGATGGTGGCGAAGCAGCCCGCCTCCCACCAGACTCTCAGGTCCTAGATTATCATGCTCACCACTCCAGCTGGATGTCTAGCTTGTATTGCTTCCAATTTGGTTAAATTGCATCTACTTAGCGTACACATTATACCTTTGAATATGACATGCCTTTCTGTTTTTGGTACATACTAGTACATCTGTGTGTTAACCATGTTCCGACATCAAACTAATGTTCTTGTGTATCCCTCATCAATCAGTTATGACGAGGCAGGCAGGCAAGGGGACTACTCCTCATTTAAAGAATGCAGCATCAGCCTCCCGACATGATTCTCAAGAAACATAAATGCTAGATAAAGATAGTGAATGTAGCTCTGTAGTTGATTACAGCATTTCCCCTACACTAGCATCACAGGTGCTTGCTCTAACTTGGCAGCTTGATATGTGGTTGCATGTTGCATATGGTGTCTAGATTGTAATTCTTCCAATCTGGTTAAACTGCATGTGCTAGTCTGCTTAGCTTATACATTATACCTGTTAATGTGACATGCCTTCCTGTATTTAGTACATAGTACATCTGTCTATTAAGCATGTCCTTACATAAAACTATTGTTTTTTGTATCCCGCATCAATCAACATGACGAGACACCTTTAGTATATGCAGTGCGATATTAGTTGCATCTTTCATATAATTTATAGCATGCGCTGCTTCTAATTTGTTGAAATTCCATTTATGATGGGACGCTTTTAACATGGCAGAGTCATATTGGTTTCATCTTTCATGTGGTGTCTAGCTTGCATTGCTTCTTATTTGCTGGAATGGTTTCTGCTTAGTTTATGCAAACAGTTGTGAACATGTCATGCCTGTTTTTCGTACATATTCCATCCTGGTATCATGTGTTTGCCTTAGATCAAAGTAGTGATTGTCAGTATCATGCATGAATGAGTTCTGAAGAGAGAATTTTATTGCTTTTTCTTGTCAGTTTTACTTGACAATTCAAAATCAATAAAGTGGATAAAGGTGCTCCTTCCGAACGGAGGGCCTCTACAGTTTCTAATCCTCCACACCCCCAAGATGATTTCCAAGACAACACATGCATAGACACTCAACAAAGCCGTGTTTATGATGAGCACGTCTCCCTAGTGCAGCATCACCGGTGCTCCCTCTAACTTGGCACTGTTATATGTGGTTGCATGTTATGTGTGATGTCTAGCTTGTATTGCTTCTAATTTTGTTGAATTCCACCTGCTTACTTTACACATTATACTTGAATAAGACACGTGTTCCTGTTTCTAGAACATACAATATCTGTCTATCACACCATGTTCTTACATCAAATTACTATTGTTGTGTAACCTGCAACAATCACTTATCATAAGACACTTTTGACTTCAGAGTGTGATATAGGTTAAATCTCACATTCTTTTCTATCTTGTACTACTAATTTGTTGAAATGGCACTTATGACGAGACAATTTTAACTTGGTAGAGTGATATTCGTTGCATCTTTCATATGGTGTCTAGCTTTCATTGCTTCTAATTTGTTGAAATGCCTTCTCCTTAGTTTACACATCATAAGCTATGAATATGCAATGCTATGAATATGCAATTGCACTAATGACGAGAGACCTCTAACATGGTAGTGTGATGTTGTTTGCATCTTGCATATGATTTATTTCTTGTACTGCTTCACATTTTTTAAACGCCATTTATGATGAGACACTGTTAACTTGGCAGAGCGATATTTGTAGCATCTTTCATATGGTGTCTACCTTCCATTGCATTGCTTCTAATTTGGTAAAATGTCTTCTTCTTAGTTTACACATCATAGTTCTGGTTATCTCTTCCGTCCCGTTTTTCATACATATTACATCCTCCTATCATGTGGTTGTCTAACATGAAAGTTCAGTTCGTCTGCATCACGCATCAATTTGTTCTGAAGAACTAAATTGTTATTCGTTTTTCTTGTCGGCTTGACTTAACATGGCACAGAGAAAGAGGAAGAAACACAGAATGGCAAGGAATGAGAAGCGGATGAACCATGCAGATTCTGCTGGTACTGATGGTGCAATAGAAGGCTAAAGTCCAGCAGAAAATTCTACAAACACGACATCCCATGCTACACGAGTTGCAAAAAAAGCCAAACAAAAACAAATAGTTGCCACCAAACAAGCAGAGACAACC
This sequence comes from Triticum dicoccoides, assembly GCF_002162155.2. Classification (NCBI taxonomy): domain Eukaryota; kingdom Viridiplantae; phylum Streptophyta; class Magnoliopsida; order Poales; family Poaceae; genus Triticum; species Triticum dicoccoides. The sequence goes on along the minus strand of NC_041382.1, from coordinate 135,413,118 downwards.
CTAGTTCTTGCAACACCTACCATAGTACTACCAGCTGCACGACTTACTCGTGCGTCAACTGAGCTAGCAGCACATTCCCAAGCTCCCTTGCCACCTGACACTACTTCCCAAGCACTCTTGACACAAGACGAGTTGGCAATATCAGATGAACCTTGTGAGCTTCAACAGCAAGAAGGTAGTTGCTAGAGTCAAGTTATAGTTGCATGCTTCTTTATATGTAGTCTCATAGTTTGATGTACACTAACACTTCCTATGTTTGTTGTTGGACTAGCACCTAGGTGCAAGAGGAAACAAACATCAGGGATAATTCTTGATAGGTTAACTAAATCTAGAGGAGGAAGAATGGAGATCCGTTTTGAGGCAGGTTTAAAAAGGCCACGTGATGCTACAGAGTCAGCCAAGTTAGTATCAGAGGCAGCGGTTGCTGTTAGGTGTCACGTACGTATCCTCCCAACATGGATTCAGTACAGGAATGACAAAGATGAAACCCAGTTCAACACCTTCCTCGACCATTTATCTGTAAGTATGGTTATGTACGGAAACTAGTAATATCATCTTGCTCTTTCCAATACTTTCTAGGTTGCTGATAATGAGACTCCCATAATTTTCAACAGATGAGGTTCAAGTTGGATAGCCAAGATGATGCAACCAGACAAGCTTGCACCCATGTTTTCAAGTCTGCTCTGCGACAGTATCGGTATAACTTGAGGAAAACTCACTTTGAAGGCAAGGCTAACAGTGAACTTGCCCAAACATCTCTAGTGGAAAATATATCTGATGAAGACTGGAGAGGCCTCGTTAAACACTGGTCCGATCCGAAGTATCAGGTACATTATATATATGTCATCAGATCACATGTTGAAGTCCTATTTACGCATGTGCCACACAAATCTATCTTCTTGTAGGTGAAATGTTCAAAGAACAAGGCCAACCGTATGAAAGTGAAATTCCAACAGACGACAGGATCTCGTAGCTATATTGCACACTGCGAGGCTCTTGTAATTAGCTGTTGTTTCACTCTTTTCGTTGTACCATATTATCAGATCTATATTGACTTGTTCCAAATGTAGAGGAAAGCCCGCAAGGACCAAAAAGTACCTAAACCAAATGTTGTGGAAATCTTCAAGAACTGTCACACCAGCAAGAAGAAGGGCATGACTACACCAGTCAAATCCGCTGTTGTAAGTCCTTAATCCTCATGCCTTTTAACTACTACTTACTCTGACTTGTGCCTTGAACTGCATGGTTTGCAGCCAATGTCTATTACTCTTTTCAATTTTATACACAATTGTCTTAGCGTATCATTGCACCTTACATGGTTTAAAAGAGAGGAGTGATGTTCCTTTGATCTTGACCTGTAATCTAGTTCCGTGCTGGACTTGCCCACACAACGTTACAATTGCCTGTTTGTCTATTCTCAGTTGTTTTGTGATATGAATGATGTCATACTATGCTTACCATATTATAAACTTCGTCTCTTTATCCTTAGCCCTCAATACAATGTGAAGAAATAGACAATACATTAGCGATGGTACATGGTCATATGTTTGGAACCTGGTTTTATTATGTACTTTGTAATAAAATACAACTATTATTTTACATGGATTCACCAGAATAAGTTCTGTATATAGAACAAAGCTATTTTTTTGGTTTTGCTGCCTCCTTAATATCTTCTGTTCTGGTACTACTAATGTAAAACCTCAAATTTTCAGCGAGCTATGGAAAAAATGGTGGAACTGCCACCTTCTGAAGGTGGCGAGGCAACTATAACCGCAATGTCAGCTCTTGCTGCAGTGGGTCAGTACCTGTCCACTAACAGTGCCAAAAGCACGTTCCTACGTAATACAGGGTTGGTTGTTAAGGAAATATCGTCCAAATTGCCTCATGATCAAGATATGCAAGCTCAAAGCAATGTTGTCTCTGCGCTCCAGACACAAGTCCATTCCCTAACAGAGACCCTTTGTGAAACAAGGAGAAACATTGCTCAATGTCGTCAAGATATGCATGGTTTTGAAACCAGACTATCAGACATTTGCTATGTTGTCCAGGAGCCTAGGGGAAATGAAGGCGAGGGTTATGGTGCTCCATCAGACAATACAGCATGAAAACGTAACAGTTAGGTCAAATGAACTGAGCTTCTGAACTTCTGGTGGTGCATTTATCTGCTAGACTGTTAAGTTTTATGCCAACCTTCCTTTTGTTATAAAGTTGTAATTTGTTTTGGTGTGATACAAAATTTATTCTTAACATGCAGCCACCGGCTGAAGAAAATAGCAAGCCATTTTTGTATAGTGTAGGGTGTTCCCTATATTTGCACTGGTGGCGGACTTTGATGCCGAGTGGATGTAATCTTTGCAATCACCTTAATAGCCTAGCGTTAGTTTCGGCCTTATTTATTTCCTAGTCTTCTTTTTCCCTGGTTTGCTAGTGGCCGCAACTACCATGGGACATATACAGGCCGTAGGATCCATGGGTCTCCTACGGGTCGTCGATAAATGGGCCTTTAATCGGTGGGCCTTGGGCCGTCGGATAAATGGGTCTACATGGGCCGTAATCTGGCGTAATTGGTATCGGCCCAGCACGGTAACAGGTCGTTAACAGGCCGTAGGATAGCAAAGGCTTAATTCTGTCACAAGCATAACGGGTCGTTAATGGGCCAGAATATAGGACGGACTGGAAACGACGCAACGGGTTAACAGGCCAGAAACAGGCCGACTCTTGCCATGGGCCGAATTTGGCCCATTAGGGTAACATGCCAGTAACGGTCCGACTCTTGCCATGGGCCGAATTTGGCCCATTAGGGGAATAGCCCAGTAACGGGCCGACTCTTGCCATGGACCGAATTTGGCCCATTAGGGGAACAGGCCAGTAACGGGCCGGAAGTAATCGAGGGCCGAAAAGGAGCCCAAGAACGTATGGGCCGTCAAGAGGCCGAAAACTAACACGGGCTGGAAACGGCCCTTGTAAATCATGGGCCGTTAATGGGTATAAAGAAAATTACTGTTCATTATGTGTAGAGTCACCGTGGGCCTGTAAAGGGCCAAAAGATACGAAGGCCTCATATGGGCCGAAAGACGTCGTGGGCCATACATGGGCCCAAAGTGAAATTGGCTGGTGTTATATTCGATGGCCCACATGATGTTGTTGGGCCAATTTCCTTTAGGGCCTAACGGGCCGTGAGTTAACGGGCCGTAAAATGGGCTATTTGCGAAGAGACCGTTAACAGGCTTTTCATGGGCCAGCCCGTTAACTTTTGACCAAGTCAAACGGGTCGGCTTTGTAAGCTAAATGGGCCAGTGGTGGGCCGTGGCACGTGTCGACATATCATAGGCGCCTATCTGACCCACTGACGAGCTGACACGTGTTTCATCCGGCCAATAAGAATTTTACACGTGGAAATTTCCCATTGGTCGGGGCTGTTAACGGGTTATCGGATCCAAAACCCGACCCGATAGCTTAACGGTGTTCCGTTACGGTGGATGCCATGTGTCGGTCACCCTTGACGAAAGCACTTCTATGACGTGCGATTTATCGTCATGGAAGTGGACACTTCCGTGATGATAATTTTGGCAATGTCATGGAACACTTCTACGACAGCACATGTATGACTATCTTGATTCTGTCATAAATTTGTCATGGATGTACAAGCATGACAGAAAATGCGACCTACTGTGACAAACACGTATCATCACGGAAGTGTATTTTTTGTAGTGCATCTTGGGGCCTCTTCCGGAGCTCCGCCGAAGGGGGCATCGATCACGAAGGGCTTCTACATCAACACCATAGCCCTCCGATGAAGTGTGAGTAGTTTACTTCAGACCTACGGGTCCATAGTTAGTAGCTAGATGACTTCTTCTCTCTTTTTGGATCTCAATACATTGTTCTCCCCCTCTCTTGTGGAGATCTATTCGATGTAATCTTCTTTTTGTGGTGTGTTTGTTGAGATCGATGAATTGTGGGTTTATGATCAAGTCTTTCTATGAATAATATTTGAATCTTCTCTGAATTCTTTTATGTATGATTGGTTATCTTTGCAAGTCTCTTCGAATTATAAGTTTGGTTTGGCCTACTAGATTGATCTTTCTTGCAATGGGAGAAGTGCTTAGCTTTGGGTTCAATCTTGCGGTGTCCTTTCCCGGTGACAATAAGGGCAGCAAGGCACATATTGTATTGTTGCCATCGAGGATAACAAGATGGGGTTTTCTTCATATTGCATGAGTCTATCCCTCTACATCATGTCATCTTGCTTAAGGCATTACTCTGTTTTTAACTTAATACTCTAGATGCATGCTGGATAGCGGCCGATGAGTGGAGTAATAGTAGTAGATGCAGGCAGGAGTTGGTCTACTTGTCTCGGACGTGATGCCTATATACATGATCATACCTAGATATTCTCATAACTATGCTCAATTCTGTCAATTGCTCAACAGTAATTTGTTCACCCACCGTAGAATACTTATGCTCTCGAGAGAAGCCACTAGTGAAACCTATGGCCCCCGGGTCTATCTTTATCATATTAATCTCCTACTACTTAGTTATTTACTTTGCTATTTACTTTGCCTTTATTTTACTTTGCATCTTTATCATAAAAATACCAAAAATATTATCTTATCATATCTATCAGATCTCACTCTCGTAAGTGGCCCTATAGGGATTGACAACCCCTATTTGTGTTGGTTGCGAGGATTTATTTGTTTTGTGCAGGTACGAGGGACTCCCACGTAGCCTCCTACTGGCTTGATTCCTTGGTTCTCAAAAACCGAGGGAAATACTTACGCTACTTTGCTGCATCATGTCTTCCTCTTCGTGGAAAACCAACGCAATGCTAAAAGAGGTAGCAAGAGCTTAAATATAAATTGTTCTTTGATAAACATCATCCTGAGACTATTACCCTGCGCGCCCTTCTTTGTTTGATTTATCTGTAGGCCGGTATCTTGTTCTGTTGAAGGCTATTCACGCCTACCGGAACCCTGCACCAGTTATGGAGCCAGAGCCGGAACCACAAGTTGATCCTTCACGACAGTCTAATTAAAAGTGGGATCCGGAGATGATTGTCAGCCAGTGGCATCGGAGTCTTCTTCTTCTTCTCAGTACGACCCCAACTACTATTATGGATATCCGCCAGGCCAGCCGTGGCCATAGACCAACTTAGGCCAAAAGCCTAAGCTTGGGGGAGTATGTATTTCCCACCGACATTACATTTATGTTCACACACTCATTGCTAGATGTCGGTGCTCATACTTTTTCATTGTATCATCCATGCTAGTTTATTTTCCTTTTTGTGATTTCTTCTTGTGTGTTTAATAAACCTTAAGAAAAAACTAAAAAAATTAGTAGTAGCTTTTAGTTAGTTTAATTTCCATGCTTGTAGTAGTAATTAAAAAGAAAACCCAAAAAGATTTCCTGTTCTTCTTTTGCTTGTTGGGAGCTTTCCTGTGTAAATAGTTTTATTTCTTTTCTTTTCTTTGGGGGTCGATAGGAGAAGACCATGATTAAATTGTTGAAGTGGCTCTTATATGCATTATTGTTGATCTGACAAAAGAGCCCATATTGCCTTGTCTTCTCCTATTTATTGAATGCTTGCAGATTCCAGCTTAGTCCAATGCACGCGCACCATTATTATTATTCACATTGTTCTGTCGTGCAAGTGAAAGGCAATTATGACGATATATGATGGACTGACTGAGATGAGAAAAGCTAGTATGAACTCGACCTCTTTTGTTTTTGTAAATATGATTAGTTCATCGTTCGTGATTCAGCCTATTATGGATAAACATGTTTGCAATGACAACTAGAGATCATAGTTTCTTGTGCCATGCTTGATTAGATATGAGTTATAATGGTTTACCTTGCCTGCCAACATGCTATTAAAATGGTTGTGATGTGGTATGATAGGGTGGTATCCTCCTCTGAATGATTGAAGTGACTTGAGTTGGCGCATGTTCACACATGTAGTTGAAACAAAATCAACATAGCCTTCACGATATTTATGTTCATGGTGGATTATATCCTACTCATGCTTGCATTCGGTGTTGATTAATTTTAATGCATGTTCATGACTATTGTTGCTCTCTAGCTGGTCGCTTCCCAGTCTTTTGCTAGCCTTCACCTGTACTAAGCAGGAATACTGCTTGTGCATCCAATCCCTTAAACCCCAAAGTTATTCCACATGAGTCCACTATACCTACCTATATACGGTATCTACCTGCCGTTCCAAGTAAATTTGTATGTGCCAAACTCTAAACCTTCAAATAAATATCTTGTTTTGTATGCTTGAATAGCTCATGTATCAACTAGGGATGTCTGTATCTTCCATGTTAGGCAGGTTATTCTCAAGAGGAGTGGATGGTCACCGGGATGCCCAGTCCCATGCTTTATGCAAACTAAATTAAAATAATTGCAAACAAAACTCCCCCTGGGACTCTTGTTAGTTGGAGGCACTCGTTGTTTCGAGCAAGCCATGGATTGATGCTTATTGGTGGAAGGGGGAGTATAAACTTTACCATTCTGTTTGGGAACCGCCTATAATGTGTGTAGCATGGAAGATATCGCCATCTCTTGGTTGTTATGTTGACAATGAAAGTATACCGCTCAAAATATTATTCACCTCTGTTTCAAAACCGAGCTCTGGCACCTCTACAAATCCCTGCTTCCCTCTGTGAAGGGCCTATCTATTTACTTTCATGCTGAGTCATCATGCTCTTATTAAAAAGCACCAGTTGGAGAGCACCGCTGTCATTTGCATTCATTACTATTAGTTTACATTGAGTATGACATGACTGGATCTCTTTTACCATGAATTACAATGTCTAGTCAGTCCTTGATCTTTAAAGGTGCTCTGCATTTATGTTTTGTGGTCTCGGAAAGGCCTAGCGAGATACCACCTTGTTATATCATATTATGATTGTTTTGAGAAAGTTTGTCATCCGAGATTTATTGTTATTGCTCGCTAGTTGATTATGCTATTGATATGAGTAAACTTGAGACCTAAGAATTATTGCAAATGTGGTTAGTTATAATCTTTGCTAAAAACTTGCATGCTGACTTTACATATTTACAACAACAAGAGCAAACAGAGTTTGTAAAAGTTTTTCTTTATAACTTTCAGTTTGTCAACTGAATTGCTTGAGAACAAGCAAAGGTTTAAGATTGGGGGAGTTGATACGTCTCCGTCGTATCTACTTTTCCAAACACTTTTGCCCTTGTTTTGGACTCTAACATGCATGCTTTGAATGGAACTAACCCGGACTAACGTTGTTTTCAGCAAATTACCATGCTGTTATTTATGTGCAGAAACAAACGTTCTCGGAACGACCTGAAACTTCACGGAGCAACTTTTTGGAAAATATAAAAAATACCTGCAAAAGATGAAGGCCAGGGGGCCTACCACCTCTCCACAAGGGTGGGGGCGCGCCTCCCTACCTCGTGGGCCCCCTGATGCCTCTCCGACTCCAACTCCATATATTGTGTTTCGGGGAGAAAAAAACAGAGAGACGAATTCATCGCGTTTTACAATACGGAGCCGCCACCAAGCCCTAAAACCTCTCGGGAGGGCTGATCTGGAGTCCGTTCGGGGCTCCGGAGAGGGGAATCCGTCGCCATCATCATCATCAACCATCCTCCATCACTAATTTCATGATGCTCACCGCCGTGCGTGAGTAATTCCATCGTAGGCTTGCTGGACGGTGATGGGTGGGATGGGATCTACCATGTAATCGAGTTAGTTTTGTTAGGGTTTGATCCCTAGTATCCACTATGTTCTGAGATTGATGTTGCTATGACTTTGCTATGCTGAATGCTTGTCACTAGGGCCCGAGTGCCATGATTTCAGATCTGAACCTATTATGTTTTCATCAATATATGAGTGTTCTTGATCCTATCTTGCAAGTCTATAGTCACCTATTATGTGTTATGATCCGTTAACCCCGAAGTGACAATAATTGGGATACTTACCGGTGATGACCGTAGTTTGAGGAGTTCATGTATTCACTATGTGTTAATGCTTTGTTCTGGTACTCTATTAAAAGGAGGCCTTAATATCCCTTAGTTTCCGTAAGGACCCCGCTGCCACGGGAGGGTAGGACAAAAGATGTCATGTAAGTTCTTTTCCATAAGCACGTATGACTATGTTCGGAATACATGCCTACATTATATCAATGAACTGGAGCTAGTTCTGTGTCACCCTAGGTTATGACTGTTACATGATGAACCGCATTCGGGATATTTCTCCATCACCGATCCATTGCCTACAAGCTTTCCATATATTGTTCTTCGCTTATTTACTTTCCCGTTGCTATTGCTATCATCACTACAAAATACCAAAAACATTACTTTTACTACCGTTACCTTTTGCTACCGTTACCACCACTATCATATTACTTTGCTACTAAATACTTTGCTACAGATATTAAGTTTCCAGGTGTGGTTGAATTGACAACTCAGCTGCTAATACTTGAGAGTATTCTTTGGCTCCCCTTGTGTCGAATCAATAAATTTGGGTTGAATACTTTACCCTCGAAAATTGTTGTGATCCCCTATACTTGTGGGTTATCAGTTTTCTCAGCTATGGTCACCTTTCTTCAGGTGAAGACATCTGAGCAGATGACCAACAAATCATTTGATGCGATGTTGGCTGCTTTCCGCAAAGCTTTCCTAGATGCGTCTGAGCTGCCACACACCTATAGTAAAATGAAGAATTTCCTTTGTGCTGTTGGAATTGGATATGATATGATCCATGTTTGTAAGAATAATTGTGTTCTGTTCCGGAAGGATTATGCCAACTTAAGTGAATGCCCGAAATGCAAATCATCAAGATGGAAAGATGGCGACGCTGTGAAGAGGATTCCTCATAATGTTCTATGACTTTTTCCAATTACACCAAGATTGCAGAGGTTGTTTCATGATGCTGAAACAAGAGAGGATGTACTGTGGCATTCTAGGAACCAGGAGTACAGAGATCAGAATGTAATGAGCCATCCATCACATGGTAGTGAGTGGAAAAGCTTCAGTCGGAAACATAAAAAGTTTACTGCTGACCAGAGAAACATTAGACTTGGCTTGGCTTCAGATGGATTTAACCCATTTGGCCACCAGAGTGCCACATATAGCATGTGGCCAGTGCTTGTTATCCCTTACAACATGCCTCCAAATGTCTGCACCAAAGAGGCGGGTGTGACTTACAAGGCTTTCGGCGTGTCGTGTCTAACGGCAGCTATACGAAACGAGCGTCTGCCCAAGGACTTCAAAGGCCCTCATAAGGTGCCTAATTACACAGCTGATCAACCCACTCAGGCGTGGGTGGAGATTTATGAGATGGCCATGGAGATGCTGGATGTTAGTGAAGCTGCTTATGCCAAGTACTTCACCATGATGTTAGAAGGGACGGCTCGTACCTGGTTAAAGGGATTGCCGGCTAATTCCATTGGGTCATGGGTGGAGCTGAAGGCCCGGTTTATCCAGAATTTCAAAGATACATGTAAGCAGCCTATGTCGATTATGGATTTGGTTTCGTGCGTGCAGGCCAAGGGCAAGTCAACAACCAGCTAGGTGCGCCGAGTCTCGACTATCATTCATTCTTCAGATAATATCAACGTCGGCTCAATAGTTCTGATGTTGGAGAAAAATTGCCGATTCATTCCACTCAAGCAAAAGCTTGGGCGGCTGAAGCGTCATTGCAATGACATGGGGGGCTGATGGCGGCTCTTGTTAAATATGCCGACTCTGATGGTACCAAGGACCCTGACTCAAAGGACGAAAGATCAGGAAAGGGAAAGAAGAGTAACGGCATGAAGGGACAACAGTACAACCCTACCAATCAAGGCGGCAACGGTAAGCGCAAAGCTGATGACTTTGTAGCCAACACATGTACTCCCAATGATAACCAGCGTCGTAGGGGACAGACGGGGACGCCGGCTCCAAGGACAGGATTCGACCTTGAGGCAATGTTAAATCAGTTGTATCCTAAACATGGAACGGATCGTAAGCTGGCTACTCATTCATGGAAGGATTGCAGCATAAAGAGAAGCTTTCGAGAATCCATCCAGTGCCACCATGGCCCAAATGGTGGATCAAGGTCCGGTTCTCATGGTTCGGGTCATGGAGGCGGCGGTTCAAGTTCCGATTTTCAAGGTCATAGTAACCAGGGTGGTTCCAATCAGCAGAGTAATCAGGGGAGTCAACAGCAGCAACAGTCTGGTTATCATACCAACCTAAAGCAGTTGAATAGTGGGCAGTATCATGTCTTCACCACTAGCTTATGTAAGCGGGACCAGAAGCTTCATAAGAGGGTCGTGAACGCGATTGAGCCGGCGGTGCTGTGTTATCTGCGATGGTCAGAGCAGCCTATTGTGTGGAGTCGAGAGGATCATCCACCCCGGGTTGATAATCTGGGTCATCTGGCTTTGGTGGTGGGGCCTCAGGTTGGGGGTTATAAGTTTAACAAGGTGCTCATGGATGGAGGTAGCAGCATTAACATACTTTACTTTGAGACCTTCCGTCGCATGGGACTGACAGATAAGAACCTTAAGCCGTCAAACACTGTCTTCCATAGTGTGGTGCCGGCAAAGTCAGCCTACCCAGTGGGTAAGATATCTTTGGAAGTTGCCTTTGGAGATGAGCATGATTCCAGGTCTGAAACCTTAACATTTGAAGTGGTCAAGATCAAGAGCCCTTATCATGCTCTGTTTGGGCGGCCGGCTTATGCTAAGTTCATGGCGAGGCCTTGCTATGTGTACTTGCCGCTTAAGATGTCGGGTTATAAGGGCACCATCACAGTGCATGGGAGTCGCAAGGTAGCTTTAGAATGTGAGGAAGGAGATGCGGCTTATGCTGACTCGATTTGTGCAACGGAGGAGTTGAAATTTTACAAAGATAATGTTGAACCAACAGACATGATGTCCTTGAAAAAGCCAACCACGGAGCACGATCCTTTGTTAAAGTTTAAGTCGGCAGATGATACTAAGTTGGTTGACTTCGTCCCTGGCGACTCATCTAAGCAGTTCAGCATCAGTGCTAATCTGGATCTGAAATAGGAAAGCGCGCTCATCGAGTTCATCCGTGAGAACTGAGACATCTTTGCATGGAAGCCTTCAGACATGCCGGGTGTATCGAGGGAACTCGCTGAGCACACTCTTAATATTGATCCGAAGTTTAAACCGGTCAAGCAATTTCTTCGCCAGTTTAATGAGGAGAGGCGGAAGGCCATTGGTGAGGAAGTGGCCTGGCTTCTGGTGGCCGGGTTTATCATTGAAGTTTTTCATGCTGAGTGGTTGACTAATCCGGTGTTGGTACTCAAAAAGAACGACACTTGGTGAATGTGTGTGGATTACACGGACTTAAACAAAGCTTGTCCGGCTGATCCGTTTGCTCTCCCTCGTATTGATCAAATCATTGCTGCTACAACAGGTTGTGAGCGTTTGAGTTTTTTGGATGCTTATTCTGGTTATCATCAGATCAAGATGGCAGTTAAGGACCAGGAGAATATAGCCTTCATTACTCCATTTGGAGCCTTCTGCTATGTGTATATGCCTTTTGGGCTCAAGAGTGCCCAGGCGACTTATCAGCGGTGTGTGCAAAACTGCCTTCACAATCAGATTGGGCGCAATGTTCATGCTTATGTAGATGACATTGTGGTGAAGTCAAGGGAGAAGGAGACCCTGGTTGATGATTTGAAGGAGACGTTTGACAATCTCCGGGTCTACAAGATGATGCTCAACCCAGCTAAGTGTGTCTTTGGTGTGCCAACACGCAAGCTCTTGGGTTTCCTGGTTTCTATCAGAGGCATTGAAGCTAACACGGAGAAGATCAAAGCCATTACTTCATTGGCTAAGTCGGCGTGTATTAATGATATTCAGCGTCTGGCAGTTCGGATTGTGGCTCTGAGCTGTTTCATAAGCCGGCTAGGGGAGAAGGCTATTCCTCTTTATCATAAGATGAAGAAGACATATCACTTTGTTTTGAGTGATGCTGCTAATCAAGCGTTTGAGGATCTGAAGAAACAGCTGGCTGAGCCGCCTGTGCTTGCTGCCCTCATTGATAAAGAGCCTCTATTGTTATATGTGGCTGCTAATAGTCGGGCTATTAGTGTAGCCATCATGGTGGAAAGAAAGGAGGCGGGCAAGGAGTACCCGGTCCAGCGGCCAGTTTATTACATCAGTGAGGTGCTTATTGAGTCTAAACAGAGGTATCCGCATTGGCAGAAGCTTGTGTAAGGGGTTTTCATGGCAATCCGCACTAGCGAATTCCTAACTCCTCAGCAATATTTTCAAGGTCATCCTATCACTGTGGTTAGTTCTGCTCCTTTGGGAGATATCATCCAAAACAGGGAAGCCACATGCCGGGTTGCTAAGTGGGCCATTGAGCTAGGGCCTCACGATTTAAAATATGTGCCTCGTTTTGCCATCATGTCCCAAGCACTTGTGGATTTCATCAATGACTGGACAGAGCTGCGGGCACCTGAGGAAAAGCTGGATAACACATACTAGACCATTCACTTTGATGGATCCAGACGGTTGGAGGGCTCGGGGGCTGGAGTCGTCCTGACTTCCCCACGAGGTGACAATTTTTCCTATGTTCTCCGGCTAATGTTCCCCTATACGAACAATGCATCTGAGTATGAAGCTTTACTCCATGGTCTTCGGATGGCTAAGGTGATGAACTTAAGCCGGGTATGGTGCTTAGGTGATTCAGATCTGGTGGCTCAGCAAGTTTCTGGTACTTGGGATTCTAAAGATCCACTCATGGCGGCTTACTGCCGAGAGGTTGATACCATTGCGGGTCATTTCAAGGGTTATCAAGTTGACCATATTGATCGCAGGAAGAATGAGGCGGCTGATACTTTAAGCCGGCTAGGGTCTCAGTGTAAGCCAGCGCCACCTAACACGTTCCTGGACATTTTGCTTCACCCTTCTGTCAAATTTCCTACACAGGAGGACCTTGCTGTTGTAAGTGCATCTAGTGCCCCTTAGTGATTTTGGTGTATTGAAGACTTATAGGTTAAGGGACTGGTGCATTTGTGAGTGTACACGGGTTTATAAGTCTATGAAGAGTTTGATATTTATAGAGAAAGTCGACCCCTAAAAATGAAGTTCATCGACTGAAGACTTTGGATTTCTGAAGACTTTCTGAAGACTTTGAAAGTGAATAAATTGGTGTGACCATGAAGACTTGGTATTCATTCGAGGAACATGAAGCGTGAAGACTTTTGTTTTCGTAGTTTCATTTTCTCTTTCGTGAGTCATAGGAAACATTGTACTGTTAAAGGGGGTTGAGGAAATACTTAGGAAAAGTTTCCAAGTGATGCTCAACTCAAAATCCTACACCTACCAATCCCTTCGAGTGAAGCCATTGGAAATCTCATGCAGTTCAGTCAACTTCTTTAGTGACAGAGACAAAGTTCTTCTGGTCTCTAAGGAATTTGTTCTGACTGAGGAGTTAGGAATTCGCTAGTGCAGATTGCCTACAAGTGAGGAACATGATAGCCCTGAGGAATTTGATAGTCAAATTTCCGACCGTTGCTGTGCTACGCGCCAGCTGTCCCAAAATATCCTTCCACCTAACGGTCATATCATTGAAGGGCATTTATGTCTTATCATGTCAGGCTGCTCCCTAGGCTATAAATAGTTGCCCCTACAACCACTAGCTGGTTGGCTGCTCCGAGAGAAACTGACACTTGTCATTTGAGAGAATCCCATCCTTCGAGGACTTTGAGCGAAAATCATCAAGTGAGGAAAACTCAAACCCAAACACCTTCAACCCCAAAGTGATTGAGCATCACTGAAGATATTGATCCTGTGTGGATCCGACGCTTGTTACCTTTAAAGACTGTGCATCTTCCAGACGGTTAGGCATCATGGTCTAGAGCATCCAAGAGGAAATTGTGGATCGCCGAGTGACCGAGTCTGTGATGGTTTGGAAGTCACCTGAAGCATTACCACAAGTGATTGGGCGAGGTCTGTGTGACCTTAGCTCAAGGGGAATACGGTGAGGACTAAGTGTCCTGAGCTGCGTGTTCAGGACTGGGTGTCCGGGACTGTGTGTCCTCAGGATTAAATACCTAGCCGCCCTAACCAGACGTACAACTGTCACAGCAGTTGGAACTGGTCTACCAAATCATTGTCTTCACTGAGCTAACTGGTTCCATTTCCTCAACCCTTCCATTTCCTCATTTTTGTGTTGTGTGCTTGTTCATATCTGTTTGAAGACTTTGACTGAAGACTTTCTCTATTTCCTCAGCTCAATTTCTTTAGTCTATTTGTCTTCATTCTGTTTATCCTGTGTTTACGCTTTCTGTACTCTGTGCTTGTTTTCATTTCATCATGAAGACCATGCTCATGATGTGTTATGTTTACTTCTGAGTACTTATTCCACTGCAAGTAGTTCTTCTCTTAGGAATTTCCTCACCTTGAAATTCCTTAGTGAAGAATTCATAAAAATCGCCTATTCACCCCCCTCTAGTCGACTTAATGCACTTTCAATTGGTATCAGAGCAAGGTACTTCCTTGTTCTGTGTGATTTTGGTTTAACCGCCTGGAGTTTTAGTTATGTCGACCGCAGGTATGATCAAGGTTTCTGCTAGGTGTCCTACCTTCGATGGGATGGACTACCCTACTGGAAGAACAAGATGCGCATGCATCTTGAGGCAATTGATAACGATCTCTGGTATGTTGTGGAGAATGGTGTTCCCTCTGTCACTCCCACCATCAATGCTGCTGATGTGAAGAGATTCAAGCAACTCAACTCTCAAGCGAAGAACATCATATGTGGCCAATTGAGCAATGGGCAATATGGCAGAGTGAGTGCTTTGGAAACAGCAAATCTTATCTGGAACAGGCTGTCCAAGGTCAATGAAGGCGTCTCAACACATCGTGACTCTCGAGTTGACGTTCTTCACAATCTCTTCAACCACTTCAAAAGACTGGACAATGAAAATGTTCAGCAAACCTTCGATCGCCTCACTTACATCTCAAATGAGCTTCAAGAACATGGTGCCACTGACATCTCTGACCATGAGGTGATGAAGAAATTGCTGAGATCGCTTGATTCCTCATTTGATACTTTGGCATTGATGATACAAGAATGTGGAGACTATAAGTCACTTGATCCCGCTGATATCCTCGAGAGGCTAAACACTCATGAGTTCTAGCTTGCTGAGAAGAGAGATCTCTATGGACCAAGCTATGGCAGATCACGAGCTCTAAAGGCCAAGGCAGTGTCTGAATCAGAAGGTGAAGATTCTGGTAGCAGCCTTGGTGACCCTGAAGAACCGAGCCAGGAGCTAGCATTGCTCGTGAGGAAATTCCAGAAGTTCTCAAGACGTGGTCAATGTGGAAAATCCTCAAGAAGTGGTGACTTAAGATTATATTCCTCATTCCATGATTACAAGAAGAGACCCTGTCACAAATGCAAGAAACACAGTCACTACATTCAAGATTGTCCTCAGTGAGAAAAGGAATCAAAGAAGAAGAAGTACAAGGATTACAGTTCTAAGGATTCAAAGAAGAAGAAGAAATATTCAAAGTCCTCTTCATCAAAACCTTCAAGGTCTTCATCTCACAAGAAGAGCAGCTCCAAGAAGGCTCGGGCATTCATTGGCAAGGAAATGGACTCTGAGACTGAATATGAGGAAAATGAGGAAGAGGAGGAATCTGAGGAGTCAGACTCTAGTGTGGTGAGCCTAGCCCTCGCTACCGCATTCGTCAGCAAGTCCATCTTCAACTCTGAGGAAAAGGACCTCTCCAACACCACTGACGACGGCGATGATGACTACGCTCCCACCTATTGCTTCATGGCAAAAGGTGCAAAGGTACTCAAATATCCCTCCTCTGAATCAAGTGAGGATGAATCTGATGAAAACCTTAAACCCGACTATTCTAAACTTGCTAAGATTGCTGTGAAACTGCAAAAGGCTCTGGAAAGGGTTCAAAACATGCTAGATAAAAGCGATGATATGTTGGGCGAGGAAATGGATTGCACTAAAAATTTGACTGAAAATCTTCAGAGACTTCAGTCCAAGTTTGACAATCTTCAAGATTATCATAACACTCTCCTATCTGATCATGATAAACTTTCTTATCAATTTCTTCAAAGAAAGCAAGATCTTGAGCAGTTAAGAGTGAGTTATGAAGATCTTCAGAAGGAGCATGATTCATTACTTGCTCAACAAATCAGTGCTGCTCAGGAAGAATTTATTCCTCCATGTTTGAAGTGCATTGCACGTGAATCTGCTAATTCTTCACCTGAATGCTCAAATACTTCCATTGCTGCAAATTCTTCAACTGCCTCTGCTATCACTAATTCCTCATATAAGGACATTGCTAGTATCACTGATGATGCAGGGCTGAAGGAATTGTATATGAAAGGCATGTACAAAATCCTCAAAGGGCATCAGGCTCTTTGTGATGTGCTTAAAAAGCAAATCCTCAACAAGAACCCTAGGAAAGAGGGTATTGCCTTTGAGAGGAAACTTAATGCTAATGGGACCTACTAGAAACCTAAGCAGTATCCTAAAACCTCATGGGTTGCTGCAAAGGATCCTTCAGTGGATCCATCTACTTTATTTGGTTTACATGTGAATCTTCATATTCTTCTGATGAGTCAATTGACTCCAACTATAAACTGTTCAAAAATCAGAATGGTGAAGTATTTACTAGATATGTTGGCACTAACTGCAGGAACGATCCTCCTATGAAGAAAATCTGGGTTCTCAAAAGGTGCCTTGAAAATCTTCAGGAGAATGTCATCATGACACCACCTGTGAAGAATAGGAACCCCAGATCAAATTCCTCATATGAACCAAATTCTTCATATGGATCCAAGTCCTCATATGAGCATCATCGTGCTAACCCATCTATTTCGCAGGGAAGATCTAAGGATTATGGACATGTGCATTATTCTTCAAATCATTATGTTCATAAATCCTCGAAGAATTTCTATGCTCACTCTTATGCTTACCCTAATCTCTCTTATGTGAAACGAAGTGGATTGGCATCTATGCCACCTTTCTCGTATGGAGCTCGCAGAATGATGAACTCCTTGCCACCCCTTTAGATGTGGGTGGTGAAGAAAAGAACTAATCTCTTATGCAGGGTCAGGTCTCAAGACGAACCTAATCGTCTGAAGAATTTGCTGGAGACCTGAATATGCTTGAAAGGACGCAAGCTAATCATGTAGAAATGAATTTTCATTTCTCACGTCCTCATACTGCTTTATCTGTTCTATTGCTTGATGAAATTGATATCATATTTTTCGCTGATGAAGTATATGAGTTTGTAAGTTGCACTAATTCATCTGCAGGATGATCAACCCAAAGCCACTAAGTGGGTCCTCGATAGTGGATGTACAAATCACATGACTGGTGACAGGAGCTTATTGATGGACTCTGCTTTATCTCCATCACATCTGAAGCATATCACCTACGCTAACAAAGGCAAAAGCAAGGTATTGGGTCTAGGTAAGGTTGCAATCTGAAAGGATCGACACATGGACAAAGTCATGCTTGTCAAGTCCTTAGGGTTCAACCTCATGTCTGTCTCAATTCTTTGTGATCTTGATATGGTTGTTGTCTTTGGCAAGTATCATTGTGTTGTGATCATGGAAGCTGACAATTCCAAAGTCTTCGAAGGCTTTAGGAGAGGAGATTTGTATATTGTTGATTTCTCTACAGGACCACAACCTGCTACATGTCTACTTACAAAAGCTTTAGAAGGCTGGCTATGGCATCGATGACTTGGTCATGATGGGATGAGGAACTAACACACACTCGCGAAGAAGAAGCATGTCATTGGCATCGAGGGTGTCAAATTCCTCAAGGACCATTTGTGTGGAGCTTGTGAAGCCGGAAAGATGACCAATGACAAGAATCCCTCAAAGACCATTATGACTACCACTCGTCCATTTGAATTGCTTCACATGGATCTATTTGGCCCTACTCACTATGCCACATTTACTAATGCTGCATCTTTATATGGCTTTGTCATTGTTGATGATTATTCTTGATATACATGGGTGCATATCATCACTTACAAAACCAAAGTGCAAGAAGTCTTCAAACGATTTTCCTCCAGGGCTTCAACCAACTTTCGTGTGAAGATCAAGCACATCAGAAGTGATAATGGAACTGAGTTCAAGAATACTGGTCTTGATGAACTTGGTATTACTCATGAGTTATCTGCTCCTTATACTCCTCAACAAAATGGCACCATGGAGCGCAAGAACAGGACTCTTGCTGAGATGGCCGGCACTATGCTTGATGAGTACAAGACGCCTCCTTGCTTCTGGCCTGAGGCAATTGATACTGCGTGCCACATCATCAACATGGTATATCTTCACAAATTCTTCAAGAAGACTGCATATGAACTCCTCACTGACAAGAAACCCAATGTGAGTTATTTCAAAGTCTTCGGTGCTAAATGCTGGATTAGAGATCCTCATCACAATTCTAAATTTGCACCAAAAGCACATGAAGGTTTTATGCTTGGTTATGGTAAGTACTCGCACACCTACAGAGTCTTCAACACCTATCACCACAAGGTTGTTGAAACTATAGATGTGCGGTTCGATGAGACTAATGGCTCGCAAAGAGAGCACCTAGGCTCGTCAAGTTTAACCCGTGTATTCCGCGTGTGCAAAACTGGCTTGCACCTGTTGTATGTGAACGTAGAGCTTATCACACCCGATCATCACGTGGTGTCTCGGCACGACGAACTGTCACAACGGTGCATACTCAGGGAGAACACTTAGTCCTTGAAATTTAGTGAGAGATCATTTTATAATGCTACCGCCAAACTAAGAAAAATAAGATGCATAAAGGATAAACATCACATGCAATCAAAATATGTGACATGATATGGCCATGATCATCTTGCGCCTTTGATCTCCATCTCCAAAGTACCTTCATGATCTCTATCATCACCGGCATGACACCATGATCTCCATCATCTTGATCTCTATCAACGTGTCATCACATGGTCGTCTCGCCAACTATTGCTCTTGCAACTATTGCTATCGCATAGCCATAAAGTAAACAATTATTTAGCGCTTGCATCTTATGCAATAAAGAGACAACCATAAGGCTTCTGCCAGTTGCCGATAACTTCAACAAAACATGATCATCTCATACAACAACTTATATCTCATCACGTCTTGACCATATCACATCACAACAAGCCCTGCAAAAACAAGTTAGACGTCCTCTACTTTGTTGTTGCAAGTTTTATGTGGCTGCTATGGGCTGAGCAAGAACCGTTTTTACCTACGCATCAAAAACCACAACGTGGTATAGTGATTGCTTTTTAATCTTCAGAAAGAACCATGTTCATTGAATCCGATTCAACTAAACTTGGAGAAACAGACACCCACTAGCCACCTGTGTGAGAAGATCGTTGGTAGAACCAGTCTCGCGTAAGCGTACGCGTAATATTGGTCTGAGCCGCTTTATCCAACAATGTCGCTAAATCAAGAATCAACTAGTGACGGCACGCAATATGTATATACCCACGCCCACAACTCCTTTGTGTTCTACTCGTGCATATGACATCTACGCATAACCTGGCTCTGATACCACTATTGGGAACTGATACGTCTCCATCGTATCTACTTTTCCAAACACTTTTGCCCTTGTTTTGGACTCTAACTTGCATGATTTGAATGGAACTAACACGGACTGACGTTGTTTTCAGCAGAATTGCCATGGTGTTATTTATGTGCAGAAACAAAAGTTCTCGGAATGACCTGAAACTTCACGGAACATCTATTTGGAAATAATAAAAAATCCTGGCAAAAGATGAAGACCAGGAGGCCCACCACCTGTCCACGAGGGTGGGGGCACGCCTGCCCCCTAGGGCGCGCCCCCTACCTCGCGGGCCCCCTGGAGCTCCTCCGACATCAACTCCAACTCTATATATTTGCTTTCAGGGAGAAAAAAAATCAGATAGAAGGATTCATCGCGTTTTACGATACGTAGCCTGTCGGGGATATACCCCGCGGTATGACCCGACCATAATTGGCGACTCACTGGTGACCTGCCCGGAGCTTGGCGATTTACAGATAACCTGCCCAATCTTGACGACTCATTAGTAACCCGGCGGGCTGGTCAGATGGACAACAAAGGCCCAAAGCCCAGAAGGCCGGCTCACATTATGATGGGATGGATTAAGGGGAAAGGGATGATGAATATTTCCTTTATGAGGAAGCAAGACCCGGACTTGTAATCAACTTGTAAGAGAAGATAGACTAGTCCTAGTCCTACTAGGACTCCACATGTCACCCGCCCCTCTAACTTATATAAGGAGGGGCAGGGCTCCTCAAGAGGGACAGGCAACAAGAAACAATCTCTAGGGCTAGACACAAAGGGGGAGCCGGCTTATGCAGCGACTCTCTCACGAGCATAATGAGATCTAGCCACAAACAACATGTAGGGCTATTCCGGACGATGTTTCCTGGGGCCCGAAGCTATCTAAATCCTTGTCTTGTGTTGCGTGTCTCGATTCCGCTCAACCCCTCTCAAGCTACTACAAAGATGCGTTGGCCTCACGACTAAGTCCTCACACTAGGACATCTGCCGTGACAATTCCACGACAGTTGGCGCCCACCAAGGGGCCTGCGCACGGTGGTGTTGAGTTCTTGGAGGGATTTCTTCAGGGATCGAGAAGCTGCAGTTTAACCGGATAAAGAAGAGCCGGCGCAGAAAGATTCACATCGTCTTCGAGTTCATCAATCAAGATCAGAAAAAGAAAGAAGAATAAAGGATGCAATCCATCCACTGCCACAATCTCATGATCCGGCATATCACAATTGTTCTCTCTACGGACGATATCTACCAGGACCAAAAGAAAGTCAATCTCTATGGTTGTGTTATCTTACAAGGGTGTGTGTTGTTTATCGAATCGCTGGGTCACTGACCATAAAAACGCGCACGCATAATCCTCAATTGGACTCGTTCAACTATGTATAGATGCGAGTCCCGAGAAGATTCATAGCGGCGACAGAAGGCAGAACCAAAGGATGCTTTATCATTAATGTTTTTTATGAGATGGCAAAAATTGTTTAATCAGACTAGAGGGAGTACTAGTCCACAAAGGAATCAGTCAGCAGGTCACGCCAATGTGAAGCAGTCCACGAAGTACTAGTCCATGGAGGAGTCAGACAGCAAATCACTGCTCCTGCTATCGCCGGGCCAGGGGCAGTCTGCTTCCTCATAGAAATCAAATACTTACTACTCTGCATCCCAGGTATAAGACCAAAACAGCAAAGCAATGTTTGCACGGGAATCAAGGAATAGTACTACTACCTATTTGGATGGGAAGGAATAAGACAAAAGTCATGCACCAAAAATCAGTCAAGTTCATCACGTGAGTCTCCCAATGGCATGTTTCATGTCCAGCTTGAAGAGAAAAGGAAAAAGGGATATTACGGCCTAGAAGACACGGATATGCACAGCCAAACTAACATCGACCAGGATGACGATTTGAAACTGGGTCAGACTCGGACTCTGCCAAGGGGGTGTATTGAAGCCGCCCTGTTACTACATCCACGTGAAGATGCGATAGCTCGTTCCCAAGATATTGCTAGCACTACTAATCCACGTAACTACGGAGTACTAGTGGAACATCAGATCAGACGTATATATATATGGAATAAAAGAAAAGGAGGGCAATGAATCTGTAACATCCCAAATTTTCAATTTGGACTGTTATACATTAGATCATCACTGGATATCATATTTTTTATTTGCTTTTGGCCTGATCCAGAAATTCTACGCAACTCAAGGACCCACGAAGAGAGTTGGGGATTTCGTTATTTTCAAATTTGAGTTTTTCTCAAATTTTGAAAATAGGATCATTTGATTTTATTTATTTTATCTTCAATTATTTCCATTATAGAAATATGAGATAGGGAATAAAATGACTTTCCCAAAATAAAGAAATATTGAGGATTTAATAAAAAAAATCAAATAAAAATTTTATTTTGGAGTTTTTGGCTAGTTTATTTAAATTTAGGAAAAAATTGCACGTTTTTCAAAACTGCATTTTAGGCCAAGAAAATGTTCATCTCGTTCTAAGTATTTTATTTAGACGGTGAAAATTTATTTTGGCATGTTTAGAATTTTATTTTATTTTCTAGAATTTTTCTTAGTTTCGACGGAATTGCTCTAAAAAACTGTTCGTGTGCCCGACTGGGCCGAAGGCCCAGCCGAGCCAGGCCAAGCCCGCTCGCCGCCGTCTCCCGCACCGGCTCGGGACCGGAGTCCCAAGCGAAGCCGCCGCTGCCCGAGTCCGGGAGGAGCACGCCTCCCGAGACGGCCCCTTCCCCAAGCCACCTCGCCCCTCTCCCCCCACCCATAAATACCCGATGCCGCCACCCCACCCCGCACTACAAAAAAAGACACATCCGTGACATTTTGGGCCGAACGAAATTTTTTTCTGTCATACATATGACACTTCTATGACGATAATTGTGACAAAACCCGGTATCATCATAGATGTGGTGGGCTCCTACTTCTATGACAAAAAATCATGACAGAAAATGGGCTTTTCGTCCTGGGCGGGCCGGAGACGCAGCTGCATGACATTCATTGGGCCATCCATGACGGAAAAAACCGTGGTAGAAGCGAGGGGGGGGGCGAATTTCGGGGAGTTCCCGGTTACGGTGGGAGGTCGGGGCCGAGCTATGCGTGTTTCTCTTGTACACGTACGCGCGTGTGTGCGAGGCGTTGGCTCTAACTGAACCCGAGCGAGGCGTTGGGCTCTAACTGAACCCGAGCGATTGCACTGCAGGCTACACGTTACTGAACCAGAGCGATCGATCGATCGACGGCTGTTAATTGAACCCGATCGAGCGATTCCTTCGCTACTGCTGCTAACTTAAGCCGATTGACGCTGCATCTGGATGAACAGTGAGCGTTGCCGGGGGGTGGATGAACAGTTCCCGGTGGGGGTGGATGAACAGGACCCCGTGGTGTTGCCTCTGGATGAACAGGACCCCGATCGATCGAGCCGGTTGGGGCTGGATGAACAGGACCCCGTGGAGGGCTGGATGAACAGGACCACCCCGTGGAGGGCAGGATGAACAGTAGATGGTGGAGGGCAGTATGAACAGTAGCCCGTGGAGGGGTGGTTGAACAGGAGCCCGTGGAGAGGGCTGGTTGAACAGTAGCCGGTGGAGTAGCGCGCGGTGGAGGCTGGATGAACAGGAGCCCGTGGATGAACAATCGCAGGTGGAGGCTGGAGGAGACCGATGGTGGATGAACAGTAGCTCGTGGAGGCTGGAGGGGGTCGACAGTGGAGATGAACAGTATCCCGTGGAGTCCCGTTTTGCGGTACGCCACACCCCTCCCGATGAACATGACCCCCGTTTCGACCGTAGCGCTCCAACACAAGTCCGTTTCGTCCGTTTTGCGGTACGCCCCACCCCTCCCGATCAACAGGACCCCCGTTTCGACCGTAGGAGGTCCGTTTCCTCCGTTTTGCGGTACAACAGACCCCTCCCGATGAACAGGATCCCGTTTCGAACGTGGCCGGTCGAACACAAGGCCGTTTCCTCCGTTCTGCGGTACGCCAGGCCTCGTTTCCATCGCCTGTTCCGTCCAAGCCCTCCCGATGAACACGACGCATTCCATTGCCTCCCCATGAACACGACGCATTCCGTTGCCTCCCCATGAACACGACGACGATGCTGTTTCTCCGTTCCGACCCAGCCATGTACACGAGCCCTGACCGTACGTATGCGCGAGTAGGCGTTCGAGACCCCGCCCGTATGTACACATATGTGGCTGTATTTTCTTTCTTGCACCCTGGCCGCTGTACGTACATGTAAATGCTACGTGCGCGCCTCTACTACGACACGTGCGCGCCTCTACTACGACACGTGTGCGCCTCTACATCGACCAGTATGTACGTACACGTTCGCGACCAGAATGACAACTCTACATACGCTTCGACTAGGTGGGTCCCGACTGTCAGGCATTTCCTTGCCTGCGAAGATGTAGCTGGTGGGTCCCAACAGTCAGGGGGCAAATCGTTTTTTTACAGGATGCACTTCCTTGCATGCGAAGATGTAGCTGGTGGGTCCCAGCAGTCAGGGGGAAACATTTTTTTGCGAAATACAGTGGCCCGTCCGATGGGTCCCAGCTATCAGGTGGAGGAATCATTATTTTCCGCGTAATAAGGAGGCACTTCCTTGCTGCGGCCGTGGACCCAGCTGTCAGCCTCTCCACGTACAGTCCACGTCCGATGGAAGTCGTTCCTTGACCACATTGACCATGCCGCGCCGAGAGCACCAGGGCGGTGGACGACGACGAGGCCTAGGAAAGGGACGACACGGAGGCAGGGAAGACTCGGCAGTTGTTTCCCACGCGGAGGGGAGTACGACTGTACGAGGGTTTACTGGTTCCTCTGCCGTCGCCGCAGAATAACAGCAGGTGTGGGTGAGTAGAGGGATGGCTAGGCCAGCGATGGGAGTACGGTCGGGCGGTGAGGCCTGCGTGGCAGCACAGCCGGCCGCGAGGAGGAGGGAGCAGGCAGTCCCGCCGGCGCTTGTTTGAGCGGCTGGAGCAGGAAGAGCAGAGATTGAAGAAGCTCGACGGCCGTTGGATGGACATCCAATAGTCAGTGCTTCTGCGTCAACCTTTTTTTTAGGAAAGCCTCAAATCTGTGGAAAATAGCATACATCCCATCTGCCATTATTTCTAATAATTTACAGCCCATTTGCTAATTCTTAAGGGTTTTTTTGGAGCCCATATTCTTTTTGTTAGCATTACAGCCCATATTGTGGCAACGGTTAAAAAATTATACGAAATTTTGCATATTTCGGTGCGGTCCGAACTGTTTTTAATCCCGAAATTTCGACTCACATTCAAACTGATTTTGAAAATAAATGTATATCAATATAAAATCCAACAAATTCTCCACGCATAAAATTTAATGTAATTTAAAATCTTGAAATGAAATAAAGATATTTGAAAGTAATTGCTGGTTTGATGTGTTTTAAAAATATACAACCCATTTCTCATTACTGATGGGCCATTTTCTCGGCCAGCCAAATGAAAGTTGTCCTCGTCTTGAAAGATTTGCAGCCCAACAGGCCTGACAAAGTGACTTACTTGGCAGATCACAAAAAAAAACTGGGTTGTGGCTGTGGACCCAGCTGTCAGCCTCTCCACATACAGTACTCTTCCAATGGAAGTCCTTCCTTGACCAAGTTGACCACGCCGCGCGGAGAGCACCACGGCGGTGGACGACGGCGGAGGCCTAGGAAGGGGACTACACAACAGTGGAAGCCCGCGCGGAGAGGACTACGAGGGTTCACTAGTTCGGCTGCGGTGTGAGGCTGCCGTCGCCGCAGGGCCTGGCCAGCGGTGGGAATAGTAGGGGGCGGTGAGGCCTCTGCGGTAGCACAGCCGGCCACGGGAGGCAGGAGCATACGGCACGACCGGCGCTGCTTTGGGCGGCTGGAGCAAGAAGACCAGAGGTTGAAGAAGCACTACGGCTGTTGGACGGACCTCGTACGGTCACTGTCAGGACCCTGATTCCAAGTCACATCGATCTAGCCGGTAACAATTCATATCACTTTGCGGCCTCACGCACGGTATTCCCACGGGTGCCGCCTTACCATGGCCCGGGACCGTTTGTGCCTTTTGGCTCACGTATATGATAGTGTCGCTAGCATTCATATGACAGAGAACCCGGGCCGACATGGCTAGTCATGAACCCAAAGCAGAACCAACCTATGGGGACAGGCATACATGAATAACATCGAGCATGTCGGTCAGCAACGTGTAAATCCGGGCTGTAGCACTGGGCTAACAGGACTCCGGGGAACCCGGGCTGTAGCAGGCTAGGCAGGACTCCGGATGTCACCGCGTGACATTTGCACGAAGGGACAGACATAGGAACAAAGTGAAGCACATGCCGGCCAGTCAAGTGTCCTGAGCAGTAGTGCTGGGCTAGCAGGACTCCGATAAACCGGGCTGTAGCGGACTACTATGGCTCATGGAAGCACTAGAATACATTTCCCCATAAGAGAGGCTGCCAAGGATAAACAACTAGATTGTCGGATCCCACACATACCAAGCATTTCAGTCATACACACAATATGCTCGATATGTGTAAATACAACATGGAATCACAACATAACTCTACGACTCAAATATTTATTCATTGGGCTCCGAGGAGCGAGATATTACAAACATGGATCTCATGACCCAACAATCATAACATACAAATCAAAGCACATGCGGAAGCTTAACATGTCTGAGTACAGACATCTACAAATGAAAAAGGCTAAGAAGCCTGACTATCTACCAGATCCTGCCGAGGGCACAAGATTGTAGCTGAGGTATCAAGCTAAACATCGAAGTCCACACGGAACTACTAGCGAGACTGAAGTCTCTCTGCAAAACATAAATTAAGCAAACATGAGTACAAATGTACCCAGTAAGACTTACATCAGAACTAACTACATATGCATCGGTATCAACAAAGGGGTAGTGGAGTTTAACTGCAGCAAGCCAGCTTTGACTCGGTGGCTATCTTAAACTACGACTGCAAGTAACTCTTTTGAGGTGGCGCACACGAGTCCACATATTCACCATATCAATACACCACTATGGATCCGCTCCCGTCTCCCTACGAGAACGCCATCCATAGCACTCACGCTTATCTTGCGCATTTTAGAGTATCCACTTTCACTTGTCTATGAACTGTATAGGCAACCAAGTAGTCCTTTACCACGGACGCGGCTATTCGAATAGATGATGTTAACCTTGCAGGGGTGTACTTCTTCATACACGCTCTCACCACTTACCATCGTTTACACGACATGTACTCGGCAACCTTCAAGCGGAAGCCCAATGAGGGTGTCGGCCACGGCCTGCCTAAACACTCAAGTCTCTAGTCCAGGTTTATCACCTATCCAGGTTCCATCCGCAGGGAGTCCGGCCGAGGTTTCCACATACAGCCCCGAACGATGTGTACAGGGTTCCGAGACACCAAACGGGTTTCCGGCATACCCGGCCACGGTGTATCTACCGCATCATAGCCCACCCCTAGGGTCAGCGCTATGCACGGCCACCAACACATATCCTATAAACACCAGAAACTAGTTGCAACTCCTGGACAGAGGACTAGGGTGGTTAAGAAGCCGAGAAGGTCAATTAAGGATCCCAATGCATGGTAGTAGCTGGTTCTTAAATCACACATACAGATCTCAGTGCTTAAGGACGGTTCCAATGAAACAACCCACCGTGTACTCCTACATGGCCTCTCATCGATACCTTTACCAAATAGTGTTCAACACACTAGCTCACACACAATAGGACATGTTCACAACTTTCTAATTCATCCCCGATGAATCAGACCTGACACAACTCTAAGCAATAGTAGGCATGACAAACAAGCATGAATGAGTAGGCACATCAGGGCTCAAACAACTCCTACTCATGCTAGTGGATTTCATCTATTTACTATGGCAATGACAGGTCATGAAGAGGAAAGGGGTTCAACTACCGCAGCATGTAACAGTTGAATCGTTGTTGTCCTAATGCAGTAAAAGAGAGCAGGAGCGAGAGAGTGGGATTGTATCGGAATGAACAAGGGGGTTTTGCTTGCCTGACACTTCTGAAGATAGCATTGGGTCTTTGTTGGTGTCAAAACCAGCGGATCTCGGGTAGGGGGTCCTGAACTGTGCGTCTAGGCCGGATGGTAACAGGAGGTAAGGGACACGAAGTTTTACCCAGGTTCGGGCCCTCTCGATGGAGGTAAAACCCTACGTCCTGCTTGATTAATATTGATGATATGGGTAGTACAAGAGTAGATCTACCAGGAGATCCAAGAGGCTAAACCCTAAAAGCTAGCCTATGGTATGATTGTTGTTGTGCATGTTGTCCTACGTACTAAAACCCTCCAGTTTATATAGACGCCGGAGAGGGTTAGGGTTACACAAAGTCGGTTACAATGGTAGGAGATCTGAATATCCGTATCGCCAAGCTTGCCTTCCACGCCAAGGAAAGTCCCTTCCGGACACGGGACGAAGTCTTCAATCTTGTATCTTCATAGTCCAGGAGTCCGGCTGAAGGTATAATCCGGCTATCCGAACACCCCCTTATCCAGGACTCCCTCATTAGCCCCCGAACAAGGCTTCAATGACGATGAGTCCGGCACGCAGATTGTCTTCGGCATTGCAAGGCGGGTTCTCGCCCAAATTCTGTGTACCTGTTGAATAAAGTCCGGTTTCTTGTAGATGTTGCGCTCCTTGGCTTCTACGTCCAATAATGGCCGCTTCCCATGTGTCAAACGAATATGAAAAGTCTGATTGTTTTTACATTCACACCCCTAGCCGCGTAAATGAGCTGCCCTATTTAAGGGGATGAGGATTTAGATCCAAACCACATCTTCCCCCCTTCGCCAGTGTTCATCAGAGCGTATCCGACAAAGGTCCATTCCACCATG
This sequence comes from Triticum dicoccoides, assembly GCF_002162155.2. NCBI lineage: Eukaryota > Viridiplantae > Streptophyta > Magnoliopsida > Poales > Poaceae > Triticum > Triticum dicoccoides. Next base: position 135,384,676 of record NC_041382.1, on the reverse strand, counting down.
GCCAACCATCACAACTCCTCCTCTCGCCCTTCCAGCTCTCAGCCTGGATATCGGGAGAGATGCTCCATCCCGCATAGCGAGCTAGTGACGCTCCAGACCAAGGGATTTCTTCCACCGGCCTACATGATCCCGGTTCAAGCTGGTCTTGCCATCTACAACGTTGGAAAGCAAGCGGAGAGTGCCCCAATCCCTCCAAAGGAGAGCAGGTATGCCTTGTCCCTTATTTAATAAGGGGGCTCGGGTTTCCAATCCACCAATTTCTCCGGGGGCTACTGGAGTTCTACGGCCTCCAGCTACACAATCTCACGCCTGCCTTCGTATTGCATATCGCGGGCTTCGTAGCCCTCTACGTGATGTTTTTGGGCGTTGAGGCTCATTTCGGGCTATGGAAAAGGTTATTCTGCCTTGTGCCCCACTCTAAGGAGGTGTCAATGTATCAAGTGGGTGGAGCCGAAGTGTGGCGCATCACCGGGACCGGATATCTGTCCGGAACCCCAAAGAAGGCGTCCGAAGACTGGCCCTCGGAATGGTTTTATATAGAAGACGTCCCATTGCCGGATCCTGTCCGGATCGGCCTCCCTGAATTTGACAGTGCTCCCTTAAAGAAGCGCCTAAGCTGGCGTCCATGGAGCCCTCAAAGGGAAAGTGACAGGGACATCATTTACCTGATGGGCCGAATAAGATTGTTAGCCCATTCCGGACTAACCATGATCGGGGTTATGGCCGTATGCATCATGCAGGGGTGCAGCGCTTCAGTATAGAAGCCACCCCATGTGGGACTTTAACGGGGAGGACGTCGCCACCCGCTACGGCCGTAAGGGGCCAGATTCAGCTGCCGCTCTACTAAAGATCTTGTCCACTTTGTATAAGGGAGAAGAGGAGGAATTCCTCCGTGTCAACCCACAGGGTGGATTCTCTATGCACAATCCCCCAAGCTGGGTAAGCGGTCGCATTTACTTGCCCATCCGTTTTGTATTCCCATTGTTAAATATTCAGTCTGACGACTTCAACGCAGGAACTGCGCCGGGCTGTTAAGGAAATAAGCAGCCCTCCTCCACAACCCGAGGACCCAGGACGGTCCCTCGACCCGGCCTCTCAAGAGGATCCGGACATATCTGTGGAGCTGATTGATGGAGTGTTCCATCAATTGAGTAAGGACAACGCCTTGGTGGCCATTACGGCCGATTACCCAGGGCTAATCCCGGCCTCCCAGGTAACTGAGATCGAAGTCCCAGTACCCCGAATATGTGTCTGCCCTCTCGTGTTTTCAGTTTCCTGATTACAACCGAACTTTGCAGGGGAGGTTTTTGAGGCGGAAGGCCGAACCTGCGGTGACAAGCCAACAAGGGGCCGCAGGGCCCCGTGGGCAGAAAAGGAGTGCAGTCCGAACCGAGGCGTCAGTGCAAAGGTATGGCGTGCCCCCTTATCCCAGGTGTTATACCTTCGAGGCACATTGAAACTCGTGCTCTCTTCAGGACAAAGAGACCTCGCCGGACTATATCCGGAGAGGCTGCCAATCACGCCTCCACCAGCCAGGCTCCAAAGCCTGGTCCGGAGGCGGAGGCGAACGTAAGGCGCACGCCAGACGCTCCTCCGATGGAGGATGTGGACAGGTTGTGTGCCACCAACTCTGAGGTGGAGAGTGCCATGAACCACAGGCGTCGTCGGGCAATTCTTCACGACGCTTGTTTCTCCCAAGGGGCGTTAGATGCCTTCAACTCGGGAGATGGGTACCTCCGTGCCGCTCAAAATGGTCTAGCCAGAGCCATGGAGCAATATGTAAAAGACATATGGGTAAGAAAATTTTGGTAATTATATATATACCAGTAGCCCCCGAGACATGAAACAGTTAGAATAACTTATTTAAGGATCATTTTTTATGCAGGTTCTTACGGAAAAGAATTCCCTACTGTCCAAGGAGCTGGAAGAGTGCAAAGCCCAACTTGAGGCCGCACTAGCCGCAACAGGGGAGCCCAAGGAGACCCCCTCTGGTAATATACACTTCGAAAGATAAGTATTTTGCGAAGCACGGCATGGGTGCGAATCTGACAAATGAAATTGCAGATGGCGCTGGATTGAATCCGGAAAGGAAACACCTCCTACACCAGCTAAAGGCTGGTGAGAAGGTGCTGACAAAGGTGAGGCGGGAGAAGAACGATCTTCAAGATACCAACACCAAGCTGGGCATCAAGCTGAAAGACGTTCGTGCCCAGCTGTCAGACTCCGTAAAGGAGAATCAGCGGCTTCGGCGCGGCATATTTAGTAAGTGCTTGAACGAACCTTTGAAAGAAAGTTCGGCGGGGAAGTCGACTAACAGAGCAATGTCTGTAGGTGTGCTAACAGGTCGTCCTGCAGAGGAGATGCCCGGTTCTATGGGTGACCTTCTTCCCGAGCTCTCGCAACTGCTCGATCGAGTTCGGCAGTCGATGCAAGGCGTCGCCCAGGCCCTGTGGCCATCTGTCTCCATGCCCGAATGTCTTGGAGAGCTTGCGGAGAAGCTAAAGGGAGCACGGCGGCGCTTCCGATTGTGGAAGATATCGGCCTTCCGTCAAGGCGCTAGGGAGGCCTAGGCCATGGTGAAGACGCGGTACACAAAGGCTGACCCCAACCACATGGCCGAGGTCGGTCCTGTAGGGCCCGATTGGAAGGAGATCCCTGTAAGCTTAGTATACGGCCAAGTAGAGTTGGCCGCAAAGTATTCCCAGCAGGACTGTAAATTAGACAGCCTGTTAGATGGTATTGAAGAGGAATACAATCAGTCAAAATGACTATGTAATTTAATTGACATTTATAATGCCTTCTAGCCGGATTGTAGATCATTTGTCATGGCCGACCTTTCTGCTTCAGCCTCAGGACCTGACAGTACGGAGTGTGTCTGAATTCCCACGCGGTTATATAGGAACCGGGGAATGCATGGAGACCAGGCGTAGGGGTCATTAGTGCGTGAACAGACAAATGCCCGACTAGTTATGTTATATTACATGGTTACTAAGAAACATCTTCCAGGGAGAATAGTTCCGTTAGGGGTTCCTTTTCCTGGGAGGCATGCCCTAAGGTGCATGTCCATGCTGCAAAAAGAAACGCAGGAAAAACATCTGGGGGCGTATAGATAAATAAAATAAAAAAAGATCATCTTTAGTTCACCGACCGAATATTCCCTTAAGAACGCTAGCTTTCGGCTTCACCCAGTCTGAGGTACACGTCCGGCTGACCCGGCAGTAACAATCGCAAAGGTGCTCCCTTTACCACCTAGTCGAACAATCGGGAACGTAGGGGTAAGCACAGGAGCCAGTCAACCCAGCTTGGCCAAAACTTAAGTCATATCGATGCATATAAATGGTGAATAAAAGGTACATGCGGAAGTGTGACACATGTGTTGGGCATGAAGCCCGTATAAATAAGCTTCTGTTTAAAGAAGCCCCCAGGTTTAATGAGCGCGGATAGCGCGTCACTTTATGAGCCTTTAAAGGCTATAAGAGAGAGAGAGAAGAAGAGGAATGTGAGACAGAAAGTATATAAAAAATGGACAGAGGAAGGAGACGAACACAGAGTCCGGTGCTAGGCATAGAATCTTTGGAGACTGGCTGCATTCCACGGGTTTGGCTCGAGTCGGTTATCCGATGCATCCCGCAGGCGGTACGCTCCACCAGTTAGGACTTGGTCAATTATGAAGGGACCTTCCCACTTGGGCTTGAGTTTGTCCTTTTTCTTGTCTGGTAGTCATAGAACTAATTCGCCAACGTTGTAATTTTTGGCCCGTACTTCTCTGCTTTGGTATCTTCGAGCCTACTGTTGATAGAATGCGGAACGGGCTTTTGCCACGTCACGCTCCTCCTCCAATGCGTCCAAGCTGTCCTGCCGATCGAGCTCGGCTTCTCTTTCTTCGTACATGCGCACTCGAGGTGAGTCATGAATTATGTCGCAAGGAAAAACTGCCTCTGTGTCGTACACCATAAAGAATGGTGTGTATCCGGCGGTGCGATTCGGCGTGGTCCGCAGCCCCCAGAGTATGGAGTCGAGTTCCTCTACCCAGTGCGTGTTAGATTCCTTGAGGGACCGCACTAATCTGGGTTTGATGCCGCTCATGATAAGACCATTTGCACGTTCGACCTGGCCGTTAGTTTGTGGGTGATAGACGGAAGCATAATCGAGCTTGATGCCCATATTTTTGCACCAGAGTTTTACCTCGTCGGTCATAAAGTTCGTGTCGTTATCCATGATGATGCTGTGGGGGACGCCGTAACGGTGTACAATCCCGGATATAAAGTCTATCACCGGTCCGGATTCGGCCGTCTTAACAGGCTTGGCTTCTATCCATTTGGTGAACTTATCCACCATGATCAGTAAGTATTTTTGCTTGTGGGTGCCTCCTTTAAGGGGTCCAACCATGTCAAGCCCCCAAACCACGAAGGGCCAAGTGATGGGGATAGTTTGGAGGGCGGTGGGTGGCATATGGCTTTGGTTTGCAAAGAGCTGGCAACCGGTGCATCGTTGGACTAAGTCCTGGGCGTCTTCCCGGGCTGTCGGCCAATAAAAGCCTGTACGGAAGGCCTTGCTTACAAGGGACCGAGCTGCCGCGTGATGACCGCCGAGTCCAGCATGAATTTCATCCAGGAGGTTCCGCCCTTCCTCTTCGGAGATGCACCTTTGAAGGACTCCGGTAGTGCTTTTCTTATAAAGATCTCCCTCGTGGACTTTGTAAGCTTTGGATTGCCGCACTATGCAGCGTGCCTCATTTTGGTCCTCGGGGAGTTCCTGCCTAGTAAGGTAGGCGAGGAATGGTTCCGTCCACGGGGCGATAACGGCCATTATTACGTGGGCTGAAGGTGTTATTTCATTGGCAGAGCCTCTGATTGTGTCGGGTAGTGCGGTTGGGTCCGGGCTGTTATTGTTTGGCTCCCCTTCCCATACTACGGATGGCTTGAACAGCCTTTCCAAGAAGATGTTGGGGGGACTACATCGCGTTTTGCACCGATGCATGCCAGGACATCTGCCGCCTGATTATTTTCCCGGGCTACATGGTGGAATTCAAGCCCTTCGAACTGACCTGACATTTTTAGGACGGCGTTGCGGTAAGCTGCCATTTTTGGATCCCTGGCATCGAAGTTTCCATTTATTTGGGATATTGCGAGGTTCGAGTCCCCGCGCACCTCTAGGCGTTGAATGCCCATGGATACTGCCATCCGGAGACCATGTAAAAGGGCCTCATATTTGGCTGCATTGTTGGAGTTCGTGTACATAATCTGGAGTACTTATTGAACTGTGTCTCCTGTGGGGGACGTCAAAACGACGCCAGCCCCAGTCCGGCCAACATCTTGGAGCCGTCGAAATGCATGATCCAATTTGAATATGTGCCGTACTCTTTAGGGAGTTTGGCCTCCATCCATTCTGCGACGAAGTCGGCCAAGACTTGCGACTTGATGGCTCGCCGTGGCTTATAAGTTATGTCGAATGGGAGGAGCTCAATGGCCCATTTTGCAATCCGTCCTGTTGCGTCACGGTTGTTTATAATGTCGTTAAGTGGTACTTCCGAGGCTACTGTTATTGAACACTCTTGAAAGTAGTGTCGTAGCTTCCGGGATGCCATGAATACCGCGTACGCAATCTTTTGATAATGCGGGTACCATGATTTGCAAGGAGTGAGGACAGAGGACACATAATAGACCGGCTTTTGAAGGGGGAATTTGTGTCCGTCCTTTTCTCGTTCGATGATGAGTACTGCGCTTACAACCTGATGTGTTGCTGCAATGTACAATAGCATTGGTTTGCCAGTGTTTGGCGCGGCCAGGACTGGGTTTGTTGCCAATATGGCTTTTATTTCTTCGAGTCCGGTCGTGGCTGCATCCGTCCATTCGAAGTGTTCGGTGTGTCGAAGGAGGCGGTAAAGGGGTAGGGCCTTTTCTCGCAAGCGGGAGATAAAGCGCCTTAGAGCCGCCACGCATCCGGTTAATTTTTGTATTTGTTTGAGGTCCTTTGGGATATCCAGTTGCGACATAGCTCGGATCTTGGCTGGATTTGCTTCAATTCCTCTACCGGATACAATGAAGCCCAAGAGCTTTCCGGCTGGAACACCGAAAACGCATTTTTCCGGGTTGAGCTTGATGTCGTATGTTCGGAGGTTATCGAATGTGAGCCTCAAGTGGTCTACTAGAGATTCAACATGTCTTGTTTTGACGACCACATCATCTACATATGCCTCCACTGTTTTGCGGATCTGGTTTGCCAGACATGTCTAAATCATGCGCTGATATGTTACGCCGGCGTTTCTGAGCCCGAAGGGCATTGTGGTGAAGCAGAATGCGCCGTATGGTGTGATGAATGCCGTTGCGGCTTGGTCTGGTTCTGCCATCTTGATTTGATGGTAGCCGAAATATGCGTCGAGGAAACACAATGAATTGTGTCCTGTGGTAGCGTCGATAATTTGATCGATGCGGGGGAGTGGGAAGGGATCCTTTGGGCAAGCCTTGTTAAGGTCCTTAAAATCAACACATAGGCACCAGGATTTGTCCTTCTTTGGTACCATCACCAGGTTTGCTAGCCAGTCCGGATGTTTTATCTCTGATGAATCCGGCCTCCAATAGCTTTGCTAGCTCTTCTCCCATGGCCTGTCTCTTAGGTTCGGAAAAACGCCGAAGAGCTTGCTCGACAGGTTTGAATTCTTTTAGGATATTTAAGCTGTGCTCGGCCAGCCTATGTGGGATTCCTGGCATGTCTGAAGGGTGCCAAGCAAAAATGTCCCCGTTCTCTCGTAGGAACTCTTGCAGTGCGGCATCTACATCAGGGTTTAAATGTGCCCCGATGGAAGCTGTTTTATTGGGGTCCGTTGGATGGACCTCGAATTTGACTATTTCGTCTGCTGGTTTAAAGGGGGTGGACTTGGATCTTTTGTCGAGTACCACGTCGTCTCTATTCACCGTGGAGCGCAACGCAGTCAGTTCCTCAGCCACTAGGGCTTCGGATAGTGCCTCAAGGGCCAGTGTGGCTGTCTTGTTTTCGGCGCGGAGTGCTATGTCTGGATCACTAGCGAGAGTGATGATCCCGTTGGGCCTGGGCATCTTGAGCTTCATGTACCCGTAATGGGGTATTGCTTGGAAGATTGTAAACGCTTCCCGCCCTAGCAGAGCGTGATAACCGCTGCTGAATGGAGCCACATGGAACGTGACCTCCTCGGACCTGTAATTATCTGGTGTGCCGAACACCACATCTAGTGTGATTTTTCCTGTACAGCGCGCTTCCCGACTGGGGATTATTCCTCTAAAGGTTTTGCTACTTCGCTCAATGCGGTTGCAGTCTATTTCCATTTTTTGAAGGGTTTCCTCATAAATGAGGTTTAATCCGCTACCGCCGTCCATGAGTACCTTGGTAAGACGAAGGCCGTCCACTATTGGATTGAGGACCAATACGGCTGGTGCTCGGGCTGTTCGGAATTTAGGTTCATCACTGGCGTTAAAGGTAATAGCCGTGTCACTCCATGGATTTATTGTTGCTACTTGGTAGACTTCGGCAAGGCTGCGGAGTGTCCTTTTTCGCATATTATTTGATGCGAAAGTCTCGAAGACTGTTAATACCGTATTGGTGTCTCTGGGGTGGCTTTCTGTGGCCTCCGGAATTAGGAGATTTTCGCCAATTTTGGCCACCCATCGGAGTATCCAGCATGCTCTAAGGCTGTGAGTTGGTGTGGCGTCCTCTGTACTGTGAATTTTACAGGGTCCATTAAGCCATCCTTCCAATACGGTTCCATGCCCTGTAAAGGGTTTTTGCTTTTTGGTGTTTGACCCGGGTGTCTGGCGATGATGCACCCTTTTATTTCGGACTGGGTTTGCATTCAGGGCCCGTTTGTCCCAAAATTTTATTTCGGTTTTCCAGGCGCTTTCCATCGCACAGTACTTTCGTACTATGGACACCAAGTCAGCAAAGCGTGTAATATCACGACAACTTATGGTGTTGAGGATTTCCTTGTCCGTGCAATTATTGCAGAAGAATGAAATCGCGTCTTCCTCGCGGCAGTCCTTTATCCTATTCATAACCAGGAGGAATCTGGCCCAGTAATGATGTACTGTCTCTTCGGGCTCTTGCCTAATTTGGGATAGATCGCTAATGTTCGGGTGGGTGGGTTGAATTAAATCCGAAGCCTCACCCCATCTGAGGCTCAGAGGCCGAGGAATTTCCGAACTCGAAAATTTGGATTCCTGGATGTTGTCCAATGAATCCGGTCCGTCGCCTGACTCTAAGTTCAGGTCTTGAGTGATATCCTCCCCTCCGCGGGTATCCGGCTTGGAGGGATCGGGAATCCAGAGGTAACGAGTCCTTAAGATAGATGAAGGGTCGTCGCACTGTCCCTCTACCACGGCAACGTGATGGGTGACTTGGGGAGAGTTAATCTCTCTCAGATCGGGTTTAGGCCCAATCTGGTCGTAATCTGTAGCGACTCCTGGGGCGGCGAAGCGATCCAAGAGCTCGTTTATGGAGGAGAGCTCCATTGGATCTAACTGCTCGCCAAGTTCCGAGCTGACATGAAGATTGTTTTCGATGGCTCGAGAGGTCATCGTCAGCGCAGAAGCCGAACAGGCGGTCATAAGAAAACCACCTAGCCGGAGGGTTTGACCGACAGCCAAAGCTCCCTTAGCAATGGTGCCGTCTTTAAAGACGGGGCGAGGCATCCTTCCTGATGGCGACGACTGTCGGATTTCGGGTTCCGGCAGACCCTTGAGGTTCGAACATTGGGGTGCACGCGGAGATTTCGCCCCCTACCTACCTGCACCCCTCCGCCATGCTAGGATCTAAACTATGGAAAGAACGACACAAGAGACACAGGGTTTATACTGGTTCGGGCCACCATTGTGGTGTAATACCCTACTCCAGTGTGTGGTGTGGTGGATTGCCTCTTGGGCTGATGATGATGAGCAATACAAGGGAGAATAGCCTCGCGAGGGTCTGTTCTTCGCTGGGACGATGAACTGCTCGGAGGAGTTCAGTCACCTTTTTTCTCTCTCTCTCTCTCTACTTTTTCCCCGACCGACCCCTTGCTGTGTGGGTGGCTGGTCCTATTTATAGAGGCCGTGGTCCTCTTCCCAAATATCGAGCGGGAAGGAAGCCAACAATGGCGGGCTAATTTGAAGGGGGACAGCAAGTATCAGCTATCCTGACAAAAGTAGTCTTTGCCTGCGCAAAGCTCTGGTGATGACCCTGTCTTGGGCTCCACGGTGACCTCCGTCTCGTAGTCCTCCTGGTCTTGGTCTCGTTGCACCGAATGTGCAACCTTTTCCTGATGCCTCGGTACTCCGTGGTTGCGCTTGCCCCCTTTGCACCAAAGAGGAAAGGAGGACGCTGCGCGGACTGGCACCCGCCTGGTGCCCTGAGTCGTCATGGCTTGCGTCATGGGCACCTCGTGAGGTACCCCGCCTTGATCTCTCCGCCTCCTCATGAGCCAACCTGACGAGGCCGTGCCTGAGGAAGCATCGCGTCGTCCGCCCCGCGAGGCTTGGCCCCTCGCGAGGGTCTTGGGTTTGTGTTGGTGAAGATGGGTCGTGCTGGGCCCCACCTTTGAGCCACGCCGCAGGCCGTAGGCCGCAGGCAGGCAAGTCTGGGGACCCCCGTTCCCAGAACGCCGACAACGACACAGAGGAACTCTCAATGAAAGCACCAATGTCAGTGTCAAAACGGCGGATCTCGGGTAGGGGGTCCCGAACTGTGCGTCTAGGCCGGATGGTAATAGGAGGTAAGGGACACGAAGTTTTACCCAGGTTCGGGCCCTCTCGATGGAGGTAAAACCCTATGTCCTGCTTGATTAATATTGATGATATGGGTAGTACAAGAGTAGATCTACCACGAGATCGAAGAGGCTAAACCCTAAAAGCTAGCCTATGGTATGATTGTTGTTGTGTATGTTGTCCTACGGACTAAAACCCTCTGGTTTATATAGACGCGGAGAGGGTTAGGGTTACACAAAGTCGGTTACAATGGTAGGAGATCTGAATATCCGTATCGCCAAGCTTGCCTTCCACGCCAAGGAAAGTCCCTTCCGGACATGGGACGAAGTCTTCAATCTTGTAACTTCATAGTCCAGGAGTCCGGCTGAAGGTATAGTCTGGCTATCCAAACACCCCCTTATCCAGGACTCCCTCATTCTTCATCAGTGTCAACGATCACATCGTCGAAGCAACGTCTACTGAGAGGGGACAATTACCGGCAACAGAGAGAAAACACAATCAATGCAATGCACAATATGATGCATGATCATGACATGTCGAGATACTGTGATTTGAGCTAATGCAGCTAAGAACAGAAGGGTCTAAGTTGATTTGAACCAAAGGTTCAAATTCAAGTTCAAACTAAGATCTTATAAAGTGCATTAACATGTTTTGATCTAAACAGCAAGGTTAAGTTGTTTAAACATGCATGGAAGTGGCACAGATGGATAGATTGGATTTTTCTGATCATTTTTCATATATAAATCTTTTCAATCTGAGTTATAGATTATTTTCTATGATTTTTAGAAGTTTAGGATATTTCCTGAAATAAATAAATCATTTTTGATTTATTTAAAATCCAGAAAATAGATTACTGCATCAGCATTATGTCACTGTGACATCAGCAGGTCAAAGGCGCCAGCCCAGGTCAAACCTGACAGCTGGGACCCACACATCAGTGAAACAACTAATTAACAGGGTTAAGTTAATACTAACTAAACAGTCAGTGGGGCCTCGGCCTGCATGTCAGTGACTTATTGGGTTAACTAAAAGTTAATTAGTGCTAAGCTAAAATTAGCAGGGCTCTGGGCCCACCTTTCATTGACCCAGGGGAGTCAAACCCCAGGTCGAACGAGGTCAACTCGCCGGCGGTTTGACGCCGGCGACGACAGACGCGGCGGAAGGCTTCTGAAAACGCCCACAGGACTCGGTTTTGGACGCGGGTTGCGGCTACGGAAAGCTGAGAGTCTCGCGCATCCAACGGCAGGATCGGCTGGAGCTAAGGTGGCCGGAGATGACGACGGCAAGCTCTTTTGCGGTCGCCGGAGTTCGGCCATTTACGGGGTTGGGGCTGCGGCATGCAAACGCGCGAACTGAGGCGCTAGCGAGGCACTACATGGTGCGGTAAGCATGTCAGGTAGCACAGGATGACCAAATGGTCGCTGGAGCAACGTTGACGACAAGCTCGAGCGGAGGCGAGCTTCGGCCATGGCAGGGGATGGGACTAGAGCATGCGAACGCGAGGGGGAGAAGAGGGGTTCGGGGTCAGCGGCTCACCGCGAGTCCAACGAGCGCGAGGGCAAGGCCGGGGACGCTCTGTGGGCGGCGAATTGAGCGGCGGGGATCACCGGCACTGAGGTTGAAGAAGGCATCAGGGATGGCGATGCGGTGCTTCCCCAGTTGCTTGGCTCGAAGTGGAAGAAGAGGACGATAATGCGGAGCTCAGGGACGCGTCAGAGAGGCGAGGGGGTGGTTGTGGCTACGGCGACGACGAGCGGCGGCAGCGTTCGGTCGCGGGAGAGAGAGGGCGGCAGTGGAGAGGATGAGCGCAGGAGAGAGTGAGAGCGGTCCGGGGGGTGCGTGGCGTCCTCTAGGCGCTTCGGGGTGGCGAGGAGACAGGCAGGCTGGAGGTGGCCGCACGGCGGTGCGCGCGCGTCGGGCACGCACCCGTCCTCGTGGCAAGGAGGAAGATGATAGGAGGAGGCCAGTGGGCTGGGCCAGTTAGCCGGGCTGCTAGCTGGGCCGGCCAGGTGGGCTGCGTAGGTGAGGCCAGGTAAATCTCTCTCTCTCTCTCTCTCTTTAATTTCTATTTTCTATTTCTTCTGTAACTTCAGGGCTTTATTAAAAATGCTAGGGCATTTCCAAAAATCATAAAACTAATCATGGCTACTGCTTAGAATATATCTAATAGTAAACATTTTAGTTTATGATTATTTGAGCATTTAAAATATTTTATAGCATTTAAATGCCCAAATGCAAATACTTTATGATTTAAGTCAAAAATCCAGAATGGCCTAGAAACATGTTCATCATTTTTGGCAGAGGTTTTCACCTTTAACTAAAAATCATGAACTTTTCTAAAGGCATTTGGGATCATTGAAAATATTTTTATTGAACCTGGTTGAGTTTCATTTGGTGCTAGGGTTTCAACAATCCCCATTTCATGTTCCTTTGGATATTAAACATGATGGCATGATGAACAAGCAAAGTCAAGCAAGGGTTGAACTGGGGCTGTGACAGTCACTAGAGCTAGAATCGTTCATATTGACTAAGTTGACAAAGCCCTTCGTCCCCGTCAACTTAGTAGGCCCACAAGTCAGCCTCCCAGCAAGGTGGGTCCCAGCTAGCCGGGGGAGTATTCAATTTTTTGTGCGTAATAAGGAGGCACTTCTGGTGGGTCCGAGCTGACAGCGGGGGGACGTTTGTTTCGTGAAATACGGTAGCCCGTCCGGTGGGTCCCGGCAGTCAAGAGGAAAAGATTTTTTTCGCAAAATACTGGTGGCCCGTCTGGTGGGTCCCCGTTGTCAGGTGGAGGAATAATTATTTTGCACGTAATAAGGAGGCACTTCCTTGCTGCGGCCGTGGACCCATCTGTCAGCCTCTCCACATACAGTCCACGTCCGATGGAAGCTGTTCCTTGACCATGTTGACCACGCCGCACCGAGAGCACCAGGGCGTTGGATGACGGCGTGTAACACCCTCGATGCGACTATATCTCCCACGTGTCGAGGCACGACTTAGAGGCATAATCGCATTGAAGGCATATGTCGCAAGTTAGGCAATCTTCACAACATCCCATGTAATATATATGTAATAAAGGGGAGAGAACATAGTTGGCTTACACTCGCCACGGCAATCAAGTACATAAATAACATTACATCATCCAAACGCTCATGGCCCGACTACGGCGCCAAAATAAAAGATAACCCAACATGCGACACGGTCCCGATCACCCCCAACTGGGCACCACTACTGATCATCAGGAAAGGAAACATAGTAACGTTAAGAGTCCTCGTCGAACTCCCACTTGAGCTCAAGCGCGTCACCTGGAGTGGAATCATCAGGCCCTGCATCTGGTGTAATAGTAATCTGTGAGCCACAGGGACTCAGCAATCTCGCACCCTCGCGATCAAGACTATTTAAGCTTATAGGTAAGGCAACGTAAAAGTATATGTGGAGCTGCAGCAAGCGACTAGCAAATATGGTGGCTATCCTATTCACAAAAGAGAGCGAGAAGAGGAGGCAAAGTGCGAGCGAGAAACTAGAGAGCAACCTGCGCAAATATTACTCCAACACCATGTCCACTTCCCGGACTCCGCCGAGGAGAGGCCATCACGGTAACACACTCAGTTGATTCATTTTAATTAAGTTAAGGTTCAAGTTATCTACAACTGGACATTAACAAATTCCCATCTGCCCATAACCGCGGGCACGACTTTCGAAAAGTTCAAATCCCTGTAGGGGAGTCCCAACTTAGCCCATGACAAGCTCTCATGGTCAACGAAGGAATAGACCTCCTCCCAAGACGTTCCGATCAGACTCGGTATCTCGGTTCTTCAAGACATTTCGACAGGTTAAAACAAGACCAGCAACACCGCCCGAATGTGCCGACAAATCCCGATAGGAGCTGCACATATCTCTTTCTCAGGGCACACTCAGATTGTCCAAACTTCCGGTAGGCCAGCCCAGAGTTGCCCCTGGTGGCCACCGGCGGCTGACGAGGTGGACCAACACTCAGAGGAGCACTGGCCCGGGGAGGGGGGGGTTTAAAATAAGATGACCCTCGGGCTCTGGAAACCCAAGGGAAAAGAGGCTAGGTGGCAAATGGTAAAACCAAGGTTGGGCATTGCTGGAAAAGCTTTAATCAAGGCGAACTATCAAGGGGTTCCCATTATAACCCAACCGCGTAAGGAACGCAAAATCCGGGAACATAACACCGATATGACGGAAACTAGGGCGGCAAGAGTGGAACAAAACACTAGGCGAGAGGCCGAGCCTTCCACCCTTTACCAAGTATATAGATGCATTAAGATAACAAGATAGTATAATGATATCCCAACAAGTAAATAAATGTTCCAATAAGAAACGGCCTTCAATCCTCACCTGCAACTAGCAACGCTATAAGAGGGGCTGAGCAAAGCGGTAACATAGCCAATCAACGGTTTGCTAGGACGAGGTGGGTTAGAGGTTTGACATGGCAATTTGGGAGGCTTGAAAGCAAGTGGTAGGCATCGTAGCATTGAAATAGCAAAAGAGCGAGCATCTACCAAATCAAAGATAGTAGTGATTTCGAGGGTATGATCATCATGCCTGCACAGTTGTCATAGTTGACTGGATCCTCGAAAGCAAACTCAACGGGCTCCTCATTAGCGAACTCATCTCCCGGCTCTACCCAAACAAGACAAACAAGCAACAAGGACAGAATCAACCACGTGCAAGGATCAAACAAGATGAAGCAAAGATGGTATGCTATGCGGGATGCGATGCGGGATGCATATGCAAGATATGACAAGAAATGCATGAACCTGGCCTCAACTTGGGAATCCAAGTGTGGCACTGGAAAGATGAGATGAAATCGCTTGAAAACGATATAAAGATCATCGGAAACGGAGTTACGGTTTGGAAATGGCGAGCGATTCAAATATGACACCGGTCTGCGATTTACAGCAAGTAGCCATCTAAATGCAACGAAATGAACATGCTACAGCACCCAAACATGGCATAAAAATACATGGCAGGGATGCGTTCAAGATGCTTGACAAAAGTCTAGCACTGAGCTACGGCCAATTCATCCATTAACAGGTTCAAACAAGCATAGCAAAAATGCATATGGCAAACAGATTTCAGACTTAGTGAAATTAACACTTGTCTGGAATTTCAGATCAGGTAGCACTCTTCGGAGCAACAAAACTACATGCTACAGGACATGAACCTGGGAAAGTAAAGCATGGCATGGAGCTACTCAAAGGGCTTAACAAAAGTCCCTTAGTGACCTTGAGCCAAAAGGGATCAGAAAATACAATTTCAAGCATGTGAACGTAGCAAAAACATAATCAGTTTCCAGACTTAGTGAAAACTGGCACATGCTGAAACATAACTCAAGTAGGCATGTTTACGAGCTCGATGCACTCACTACGGTGCAAGTCATGATAAGATAAGCATACACCCATCAATAATACACAAAATGCAAGCTAGAAATGGCAAGAACAATAGCATAGCATGCACGGATCAACTACAACATCATCGGCAAAATTGCAAACAAGTTGACAATCTGCCCAGATTCACAAAGTAGCAAAAGTAGAGCTCGATTGACTCAAGCTAGGGTGCTCCATAATTGCAAACAAAGACATGGATGGATAGAGCACTTCAAGATTAACAAAACATCTTTACTGATCATCCTCAAAATAGGCACGTATCACTAGGAAACAACATGAACATATGGCCATATGAGATAAACAGCTCAAGGACTTAGTGGAATTGCTAAGTCCCTAAAATCAGAATTAACAAGTGCACCACTTTGCAAGCTTGTGCTAGTCACCACACACATCACAAAAATACATGGGTTGCACCTCTGGAAAGATGACAAAACCCTTAACAAAACATATGTAGAGCTCATGGGCATAGCATGCACACAATAATCATGGCAAAAATGACAAATGTCTAAATGGAGCAGCAGATCTGACAATTATCTCAAGTAGCCCTCTTCTAACAGCATTTCGGGCATCAAGATGCACTCAAATGAAAATGATGCAATGGAATGAGATGATGTACTCTCTGAGAAGAACAATTTGATATGCTATATGCCCAAATCGGAGCTACGGGTGCAAAGATACGATGCTATGAACATGGGCAAATGAGTTAGGGTTTTCCGGGGACTTAGAAAAAAAAAGAACCACCAGATCTGGATCAGCCGGATCCCTGTAGCGGCTCGTCTCCCGAGGAACGATGGCGCCGGAGTAGGGGGGCTCGCCGGTCGGTGAGGGCGCTCGCCCGGGGCGGCGACTTGGCGGCGGCGGTGATGCGCGACCGGGGCGGCGGCTCGGCGGCCGGGGCCAGGCCGGCATCGATGAAGATGGTGGCGGCGAGGTGCGGCTCCGGCCGAAGGAGTGCGGCGGCCGACAGCGATGGCGCAGGGCGGCGCGGGCCGCCGGAGTTGGAGGCGAGGGCGGCGGGGCGACGCGTGGGGCGGCGCGGAGGAGATGGGCCGGGAGGGCCGCTGTCGGGCCCCGCTAGCCGGCGCGGTGGGAGGCGGCGGCGCGCCACGTGGCAATCGCTGAGAGCGGGCGGGCGGCGGCGGACGTTGTCCGGCGCCGGCGGACACGTCCGGCGCGCGGAGAGGAGCGGGGAGCTAGGGTTAGGGTCGACTTGATCCAGAATTTTCGGGGAGGAGGCTATATATAGGCATAGAGGTAGCTAGGAGAGTCCAAATGAGGTGCGGTTTTCGGCCACGCGATCGTGATCGAATGATCTAGATGATGGAGAAGGCTTAGGGGGGTTTTGGGCCAAATTGGAGGGGTGTTGGGCTGCAACACACACGAGGCCTTTTCGGTCCCTCGGTTAACCGTTGGAGTATCAAACGAAGTCCAAATGGTACGAAACTTGACAGGCGGTCTACCGGTAGTAAACCAAGGCCGCTTGGCAAGTCTCGGTCCAATCCGGAAATGTTTAATCCCCACACACGAAAGAAAGCTAGAAATGACCACCGGAGGAGAACGAAGCGCCAGAATGCAAAACGGACAACGGGGAAAATGCTCGAATGCATGAGATGAACACATATGCAAATGCAATGCACATGATGATATGATATGAGATGCATGACAACGATAACAACACACGGAGACAAAGACCCGAACCCGAGAAAATAAAATAACTTAACGCCGGAAACGGCAAGAGTTGGCGTACAAATTGGGAAAGTTACATCCGGGGTGTTACAACACTCCACCACTACGAAAGGATCTCGCCCCGAGATCTAGGACTGAAAGAACGCCGGGTACTCAGAACGGAGGGGATCCTCGCGTTCCCAGGTAGCTTCACGGTCGGAATGGTGTGACCACTTGATTTTGAGAAATTTGATTGCCTTGTTGCGTGTCTTGCGTTCAGTCTCTTCAAGAATAGCCACTGGGTGCTCATGATAGGAGAGATCTTCTTGGAGCTCAATGTCCTTGAAGTTGACGGTGCGGTCAGGAGTCTTGAAGCACTTTCGAAGCTGAGAGACATGGAACATGTCATGAACATTTGCAAAGTTTGAAGGAAGCTCGAGTTGATAGGCGAGGTCGCCTCTCTTGCTGACAATCTTGAAAGGTCCCACGTATCTAGGGGCAAGCTTTACTTTGATACCGAAGCGACGAGTACCTTTCATAGGAGAGACGCGGAGGTAAACATGATCTCCGATCTCGAAAGCCAAATCACGGTGCTTACTATCATAGTAGCTCTTCTGGCGGGATTGGGCTGCCTTGAGGTTATCTCAAATGACTTTGCACATTTCCTCTGCTTCTGTGATTAAGTCATTACCCAAAAGCCGACGTTCACCGGTTTCAGACCAGTTGAGAGGGGTACGACACTTCCTGCCATATAGAATTTCAAATGGGGCCTTGCCCGAACTTGCTTGAAAACTGTTGTTGTAGGAGAATTCAGCATAAGGAAGACAACCCTCCCACTTCATGCCGAAGGAGATCACACAAGCCCTGAGCATATCTTCAAGAATCTGGTTGACACGCTCGACTTGACCGCTAGTTTGAGGATGGAAATCTGTGCTGAAGCGGATGTTGGTGCCCATGGCCTTCTGAAAAGAATCCCAAAACTTGGAGGTAAAGATGCTGCCACGGTCTGAAGAGATCACTTGTGGGATACCGTGCAGAGAGACAATCCAAGAGGTATAGAGTTCCGCCAATTGAGCTGCAGTGATCGACTCTTTGATAGGCAGAAAATGAGCCACTTTAGTGACTTTGTTGATGACAACGAATATAGCATCATTGCCACGCTTGGACTTTGGAAACCCAGTCACGAAGTCCATCTCAATGTGGTCAAACTTCCATTCTGGAATGGCAAGGGGTTGGAGGAGACCAGCTGGCCTTTGGAGTTCTGCCTTCACTCTTCTGCAGACATTACATTCATTCACGAATTGAGCAATCTCGCGCTTCATTCGAGTCCACCAATAAGCCTGCTTAAGGTCCTGATACATCTTCGTGCTCCCAGGGTGGATGGAGAGGAGAGAATTGTGAGCCTCGTTCATGATCACTTTACGGAGGTCACCTTTGGGTACAACAATACGATCCTCGAAGAAGAGAGTATCCTTGTCATCAAGGCGGTAGCACTTGTACTTGGGTTGACTCTTGGCAATCCCAATCTTCACCTTTTTCACCATAGCATCAAGAAGCTGGCCTTGGCGAATCTGGTCTTCCAAGGTAGGAGAGACTGGAAGGTTGGCGAGGAAACCTTGAGGAACAACTTGCAGATTAAGTTTACGTAAAGCTTCACAAAGCTCAGGTTGATAAGGCTTGAGAATCAGACTATTGCAGTAAGCTTTCCTGCTCAATGCGTCAGCAATCAGATTGGCCTTGCCTGGAGTATACTCGATACTCGGATTATACTCTTGAATCATTTCGACCCATCGAGTTTGCCTGAGGTTGAGATTAGGCTAAGTGAAGATGTACTTGAGACTCTTGTGATCAGTGAAAATGTCCACTTTTCTTCCCAATAGAAGATGTCTCCATGTCAAAAGAGCATGCACAACTGCCGCCAACTCGAGATCATGAGTGGGGTAGTTCTTCTCATTGGGCTTCAACTGGCAAGAGGTATAAGCAACAACTTTCTTCTCTTGCATCAATACTACGCCAAGACCTTGGAGAGAGGCATCACAAAAGACCTCGTACGGCTTGGATTCATCAGGCGGAGTCAGAACTGGAGCAGTGATCAATTTCTCTTTCAAAGTGTTGAAAGCAATGTCACACTCTGGAGACCAAACGTACTTGACGTGCTTCTGGAGAAGATTAGAGAGAGGCTTCGCGATCTTAGAAAAGTTTTCAACGAATCTTCG
Organism: Triticum dicoccoides; assembly: GCF_002162155.2. Taxonomy (NCBI): domain Eukaryota; kingdom Viridiplantae; phylum Streptophyta; class Magnoliopsida; order Poales; family Poaceae; genus Triticum; species Triticum dicoccoides. The sequence goes on along the minus strand of NC_041382.1, from coordinate 135,365,671 downwards.
GCAATAGCTTGCGAGACCGAGGAAGCTATGGAGTTGCTTCACGTTCTGAGGAGGTTCCCAATTCACAATTGCAGACACCTTCTCAGGATTCACGGCAATGCCCTTGGCAGAGATGATATGACCAAGATAAAGAACCTCATCGAGCCAAAATTCACACTTGGAGAACTTCGCGTAGAACTGATGTTCTCTGAGCTTATCAAGAACCAAACGCAAATGCTTGGCATGATCTTCCTTGTTCTTCGAGAAAACCAGAATGTCGTCGAGATAGACCAAAACGAAGTCATTGGTGTGGGCGTTGAAGATGAAGTTCATCATGCGAGAGAACATCGGAGGAGCGTTGACGAGGCCAAAAGACATGACAGTGTATTCATATGAACCATAGCTTGTCCTGAAAGCCGTCTTGGGAATATCTTGCTCACGGATACGAATCTGATGATAACCCATACGGAGATCAAGCTTGGAGAATACTTGGGCACCTTTGAGTTGTTCGAACAGCTCATTGATGTTGGGAAGTGGGTATTTGTTCTTGATGGTCTTCTTGTTCAATGGACGATAATCAACACAAAGTCGGTCCGTTCCATCCTTCTTCTTCACAAAAAGAACACCACAACCCCATGGAGAAGAACTAGGCCGGATGAGACCCATTTTCTCTTGAATATCAAGTTGCTTCTTCAGCTCCTTCAACTCTTCAGGTCTGAGCTTGTAAGGACGTTTGCACACAGGTTCCGTGCCAGGCTCAAGATCAATAACGAATTCAACTGGCCGGTGCGGAGGCATTCCTGGAAGCTCTTCTGGAAAGACGTCTTGATATTCGCAAATGACTGGAATTTGAGAGATGGCATCGAGTTCACCTTCTCATTGAGAGAAAACAGACGGATGATATTATCCGAGCGGCAAAGACAATTACATCCTCAGACGAATGAGTCAATTGAATCTGCCTGGCTGCACAATCAAGCTGAGCCTTGTGCTTAGAAAGCCAATCCATCCCGAGAATAAGATCAATATCCGAGTTACCAAGAACCATTGGAGAAGCCAGAAACTTTAAATCACCCATCATGATAGAAATATCCGTAATCTCGTGGTTAGCGAGCAAACATTTACCCGGAGAGACAACTGCTAACGGTTTATGCATAACTTGGGAAGTCAACTCATGCCTATATGCAAAAGGCTTCGAAGTAAAACAATGCGATGCACCTGTGTCAAAAAGAACTTTTGCGGGAACATCGTTAACAGGAAGGTTACCCATGATGACATCTGACGAATCCTCTGCCTGAGCTGCATTCATCAAGTTGACCTTGGCGTGCTTGGGGTTATGCTTGACCACAGCTGTACTTGCCGATCTCACAGGAGGAGGAGGAAGACACCTCTGATTGAAGCATTTGTTGGCATAGTTACCCTTCTGTTGGCACTTGTTGCACGTGACCTCTGAAAGCAGACGGTGATACGGAGCACTCGATCTTGGAGCTTGAGACGAAGTCTTGTTCTGAAAGCCAGGGTTGGATGGGTGGGAAGATCCACTGCCACCTTTGCTCTTCTACTGATACGGCTGACGGAACGGAGGAGGAGGAAGCCAATACTTCTGCTGCTTGACCACTTGAGTAGAGGAAGACGGAGTAACATCTCTGACTCGCTTCTTGGAAGCATCACACCTCAATTGAGCAGCCTCTTGTTTCAATGCCATGTTGTAGAACTCATCGTACCTCAAGGGCTCAAAGAGAACAAGAGCTAGATGAATTTCTTCTCTGAGACCACCCCTGAACTGATATATCATGCTCTTCTCATCAGGTACGTCCTGCTTAGCAAAGCGGGCGAGCTTCTGAAACAATTTGTTGTAGTCATAGACAGACAAAGAGCCTTGCTTCAGGTTGCAGAATTCCTCACGCTTGCTTTCAACCACGCTCTGAGGAATATGATGAGCTCGGAAATCTTGACGGAATTCATCCCAAGTGATAACACGTCCACCTCTAGAGTCCTTGTACTGCTGGAACCATTCTGCAGCTTGATCTTTGAGTTGGAAGGAAGCGAACTTAACAAAGTCCTCAGGCCTGACGTTACTGCACTCGAAATGCTTGCACAGATCCACAAGCCAATCGTCAGCATCGGTTGCCTCAACACAATTGCTGAAAGTCTTTGGCCCGTTAGCAAGGAACTGGTTGAGTGTAGCAAAGTGATTCTGATTGTTGCCTTGATTCCCTTGGTTGCCTTGATTGCGCTCTTGAAGAATTTGCATGATCAACTGTGTGTTTGCATTGGTTGCGGCCATCACAGCTTGCCATGCCTCCGGAGGAGGTGGAGGTGGTGGCGGATCAGGATTCAGAGTCGTGCGCGTTGGAGGAGCCATCCTGAAGAGGTTGACATCCATTAGCACATTGATAGACAAATATTGAAGCTGAATCCAACGGAATGAAAATTGCAACATATAGTCTTCGCATCCGGACAAAATGGACGAATGCATTCCTCTTGAAATGGTCACATATCCATAAATTGAGAAGCCACGTAGAATTAAGGTAGAGAAATAAATCAATAAGGTACGGATCAAGAACAAATAATTGGTAAGAAATCCCAATCTCAAACCAATATCCGTGGAAGAAGAACCAGAGCTACTAGAATTCCCACCTATGAAACTCCCGAACCTTTCCGGTTATGCAATCAGGTGTTGGGGATACAGGGGAAGCATAATATCTCACCCAAATCTAGCAAATCCTACATCCAGCTGTATCCATCCTTCAACACATAACCAAGAAAAACTTCGGAAACCATCTACCTCAACCTTCAAAAAGCATCCGTTATACAAGTTATGGCGATACTCCCGAACTCCCGCCCCAGTACTGGGTGGCGTCGAGGTTATCTCACCAACGAACTGCATAAAAGATATTTTCGATGTCAGCGTACTAAACTCAGGTATTCCAGAACTGCAACGATAAAATTATGATGACAACACCTCAGAGCTCAACTCCCTGGGACACTTCCACAAAACCCCTGACAGGAGGCACCAAGACAATGTTCTCATCATAAAACCATCAGAACGATTCCAAGATACCCACGTGATCCTAAATTTTTTTAGTGAAATTTGAGAAGAGAAGAGTCAAAACTCTACGTCAGGATGCTTTACCAGAGCGATGAGGAGACTGGGAAGTAAAAAGAATTCCTAACTCTCTGATATATAATTCCTAAATGACTCAAAACATTTTTCTAGACACAACTCGGCCACTAAAACGATCAAGCAATGGGGCTCCTAAGGTCGGGGAAGGCTCTGATACCAACTTGCAACACCCTCGATGCGACTATATCTCCCACGTGTCGAGGCACGACTTAGAGGCATAATCGCATTGAAGGCATATGTCGCAAGTTAGGCAATCTTCACAACATCCCATGTAATATATATGTAATAAAAGGGGAGAGAACATAGTTGGCTTACACTCGCCACATCAATCAAGTACATAAATAACATTACATCATCCAAACACTCATGGCCCGACTACGGCGCCAAAATAAAAGATAACCCAACATGCGACACGGTCCCGGTCACCCCCAACTGGGCACCACTACTGATCATCAGGAAAGGAAACATAGTAACGTTAAGAGTCCTCGTCGAACTCCCACTTGAGATCAAGCACGTCACCTGGAGCGGAATCATCAGGCCCTGCATCTGGTGTAATAGTAATCTGTAAGCCACAGGGACTCAGCAATCTCGCACCCTCGCGATCAAGACTATTTAAGCTTATAGGTAAGGCAAGGTAAAAGTATATGTGGAGTTGCAGCAAGCGACTAGAAAATATGGTGGCTATCCTATTCGCAGAAGAGAGCGAGAAGAGGAGGCAAAGCGCGAGCGAGAAACTAGAGAGCAACCTGCGCAAACATTACTCCAACACTGTGTCCACTTCCCGGACTCCACCGAGAAGAGGCCATCACGGTAACACACTCAGTTGATTCATTTTAATTAAGTTAAGGTTCAAGTTATCTACAACCGGACATTAACAAATTCCCATCTGCCCATAACTGCGGGCACGGCTTTCGAAAGTTCAAATCCCTGCAGGGGAGTCCCAACTTAGCCCATGACAAGCTCTCACGGTCAACGAAGGAATAGACCTCCTCCCAAGACGTTCCGATCAGACTCGGTATCTCGGTTCTTCAAGACATTTCGACAGGTTAAAACAAGACAAGCAACACCGCCCGAATGTGCCGACAAATCCCGATAGGAGCTGCACATATCTCTTTCTCAGGGCACACTCAGATTGTCCAAACTTCCGGTAGGCCATCCCAGAGTTGCCCCTGGTGGCCACCGGCGGCTGACGAGGTGGACCAACACTCAGAGAAGCACTGGCCCGGGGGGGTTTAAAATAAGATGACCCTCGGGCTCCGGAAACCCAAGGGAAAAGAGGTTAGGTGGCAAATGGTAAAACCAAGGTTGGGCATTGCTGGAAAAGCTTTAATCAAGGCAAACTATCAAGGGGTTCCCATTATAACCCAACCGCGTAAGGAACGCTCCGGGAACATAACACCGATATGACGGAAACTAGGGCGGCAAGAGTGGAACAAAACACTAGGCGAGAGGCCGAGCCTTCCACCCTTTACCAAGTATATAGATGCATTAAGATAACAAGATAGTATAATGATATCCCAACAAGTAAATAAATGTTCCAACAAGGAACGGCCTTCAATCTTCACCTGCAACTAGCAACGCAATAAGAGGGGCTGAGCAAAGCGGTAACATAGTCAATCAACGGTTTGCTAGGACAAGGTGGGTTAGAGGTTTGACATGGCAATTTTGGAGGCTTGAAAGCAAGTGGTAGGCATCGTAGCATTGGCATAGCAAAAGAGCGAGCATCTAGCAAATCAAAGATAGTAGTGATTTCGATGGTATGATCATCTTGCCTACACAGTTATCAGAGTTGACTGGATCCTCGAAAGCAAACTCAATGGGCTCCTCGTTAGCGAACTTGTCTCTCGGCTCTACCCAAACAAGACAAACAATTAACAAGGACACAATCAACCACGTGCAAGGATCAGACAAGATGAAGCAAAGATGGTATGCTATGCGGGATGCGATGCGGGATGCATATGCAAGATATGGCAAGAAATGCATGAACCTAGCCTCAACTTGGGAATCCAAGTGTGGCACTGGAAAGATGAGATTAAATCGCTTGAAAACGATATAAAGATCATCGGAAACGGAGTTACGGTTTGGAAATAGCGAGCGATTCAAATATGACACCGGTCTGCGATTTACAGCAAGTAGCCATCTAAATGCAACGAAATGAACATGCTACAGCACCCAAACATGGCATAAAAATACATGGCACGGATGCATTCAAGATGCTTGACAAAAGTCTAGCACTGAGCTACGGCCAATTCATCCATTAACAGGTTCAAACAAGCATGGCAAAAATGCATATGGCAAACAGATTTCAGACTTAGTGAAATTAACACTTGTCTGGAATTTCAGATCAGGTAGCACTCTTCGGAGCAACAAAACTACATGCTACAGGACATGAACCTGGGAAAGTAAAGCATGGCATGGAGCTACTCAAAGGGCTTAACAAAAGTCCCTTAGTGACCTTGAGCCAAAAGGGATCAGAAAATACAATTGCAAGCATGTGAACGTAGCAAAAACATAATCAGTTTCCAGACTTAGTGAAAACTGGCACATGCTGAAACATAACTCAAGTAGGCATGTTTACGAGCTCGATGCACTCACTACAGTGCAAGTCATGATAAGCTAAGCATACACCCATCAAGAATACACAAAATTCAAGCTAGACATGGCAAGAACAATAGCATAGCATGCACGGATCAACTACAACATCATCGGCAAAATTGCAAACAAGTTGACAATCTGCCCAGATTCACAAAGTAGCAAAAGTAGAGCTTGATTGACTCAGTCTAGGGTGCTCCATAATTGCAAACAAAGACATGGATGGATAGAGCACGACAAGATTAACAAAACATCCTTACTGATCATCCTCAAAAGAGGCACGTATCACTAGGAAACAACATGAACATATGGCCATATGAGATAAACAGCTCAAGGACTTAGTGGAATTGCTAAGTCCCTGAAATCAGAATTAACAAGTGCACCACTTTGCAAGCTTGTGCTAGTCACCACACACATCAACAAAATACATGGGTTGCACCTCTGAAAAGATGACAAAACCCTTAACAAAACATATGTAGAGCTCATGGGCATAGCATGCACACAATAATCACGGCAAAAATGACAAATGTCTAAATGGAGTAGCAGATCTGACAATTATCTCAAGTAGCCCTCTTCTAACAGCATTTCGGGCATCAAGATGCACTCAAATGAAAATGATACAATGGAATGAAATGATGTACTCTCTGAGAAGAACAATTTGGTATGCTATATGCCCAAATCGGAGCTACGGGTGCAAAGATACGATGCTATGAACATGGGCAAAAAAAGAACCATCAGATCTGGATCGGCCGGATCCCTATAGCGGCTCGGCTCCCGATGAACGACGGCGCCGGAGTAGGGGGGGGCTCGCCGGCCGGTGAGGGCGCTCGCCCGGGGCGGCGACTTGGCGGCGACGGTGATGCGCGACCGAGGCGGCGGCTCGG
>NC_041382.1:135331146-135358626 GCF_002162155.2 Triticum dicoccoides | reverse complement strand
GCGATGGCGCAGGGCGGCGCGGGCCGCCGGGGTTGGAGGCGAGGGCGGCGGGGCGACGCTGGGGCGGCGCGGAGGAGATAGGCCGGGAGGGCCGCGGTCGGGCCCCGCGGGCCGGCGCGGTGGGAGGCGGCGGCGTGCCACATGGCGATCGCTGAGAGGGCGCGGGCGGCGGCGGACGTTGTCCGGCGCCGGCGGACACGTCCGGCGCGCGGAGAGGAGCGGGGAGCTAGGGTTAGGGTCGACTTGATCCGGAATTTTCGGGGAGGAGGCTATATATAGGCATAGAGGTAGCTAGGAGAGTCCAAATGAGGTGCGGTTTTCGGCCACGCGATCATGATCGAACGATCTAGATGATGGAGAAGGCTTAGGCAGGTTTTGGGCCAAATTGGAGGGGTGTTGGGCTGCAACACACACGAGGCCTTTTCGGTCCCTCGGTTAACCGTTGGAGTATCAAACGAAGTCCAAATGGTATGAAACTTGACAGGCGGTCTACCGGTAGTAAACCAAGGCCGCTTGGAAAGTCTCGGTCCAATCCGGAAATGTTTAATCCCCACACATGAAAGAAAGCTAGAAATGACCACCGGAGGAGAACGAAGCGCCGGAATGCAAAACGGACAACGGGGAAAATGCTCGAATGCATGAGATGAACACGTATGCAAATGCAATGCACATGATGATATGATATGAGATGCATGACAATGATAAAAACACACGGAGACAAAGACCTAAACCCGAGAAAATAAAATAACTTAACGCCGGAAATGGCAAGAGTTGGAGTACAAATTGGGAAAGTTACATCCGGGGTGTTACACGGCGAGGCTAGGAACGGGACGACGCGGAGCCGAGGAAGACGCGGCAATGGATGCCCACGCATGGAGGAGTACGAGGGTTCACTGGTTCGCTGCGGTGTGAGGCTGCCATCGTCGCAGAATAACATGGGGTGTGGGTGAGTAGAGGGATGTCCTGGCCAGCGGTGGCAGTAGTAGGGGGCAGTGAGGCCTCCGCCGCATCACAGCCGGCCACGGGAGGCAGGAGCACGAGGCATGACCGGCGCTGGTTTGGGCGGCTGGAGCAATAAGACCAGAGGTTGAAGAAGCACTATGGCCGTTGGATGGACATCATACGGTCACTAGAGCTAGAATCGTGCATATTGACTAAGTTGACAAAGCCCTCCGTCCCCGTCAACTTAGTAGGCCCACAAGTCAGCCTACCACTAAGGTGGGTCCCAGCCAGCAGGGGGTATTCATTATTTTGTGCGTAATAAGGAGGCACTTCCGGTGGGTCCGAACTGACAGCATGGGGAACGTTTTTTTTGCGAAATACGGTGGCCCATCGGGTGGGTCCCAGAAGTCAGGGGCAAACATTTTTCTCGTGATATACTTGTGGGCGTTCGGTGGGTCCCTGCTGTGAAGTGGAGGAATAATTATTTTCTGTGTAATAAGGAGGCACTTCCTTGCGGCTGCCGTGGACCCAGCTATCAGCCTCTCGACGTACAGTATTCTTCCGATGGAATTTGGTCGTTGACCACATTGACCATGCCACGCCGACAGCACCACGGCGGTGGATGACAGCGAGACCTAGGAAGGGGAAGACGCGGCAGTGGATGCCCACGCGGAGAGGAGTATGAGGGTTCACTGGTTCGGCTGCGCTGCCGTCGCCGCAGAATAACAGGGGCTGTTGGTGAGTGGAGTGGAGGGATGGCTTGGCCAGCGGTGGGAGTAGTATGGGGCGGTGAGGCCTCCGCGGCAGCACGGCCGGCCACGGGAGGCAGGAACAGGCGGCACGACCGGTGCTGCTTTGGGCGGCTGGAGCAAGAAGACCAGAGGTTGAAGAAGCACTACGGCCATTGGATGGACATCATACGGTCAGTCGAGCTAGAATCGTGCATATTGACTAAGTTGACAAAGCCCTTCGTCCCTGTCAACTTAGTAGGCCCACTATACCGGGTCCCAGCTAGCAGGGGGAGTATTCCTTTTTTGTGCGTAATAAGGAGGCACTTCCTTGCGTGCAAAGATATAGCTGGTGGGTCCAAGCTGTCAGCGGTGATAACTTTTTTTCGCAAAATACAGAGGCCGTTTCGGTGGGTCCCATATGTCAGGTGGAGGAAATCATTATTTTGCGCGTAATAAGGTGGCATTTCCTTGCGTGCGGCCATGGACCCAGTTGTCAGCCTCTCCACGTACAGTCCACTTCAGATGCATGTCGTTCGTTGACCACGCTGACCACGCCACACCGAGAGCACTAGGGCGGTGGACGACGACGAGGCCTAGGAAGGGAACGACACGGAGGCAGGGAAGACTCGGCCGTTGTTTTTGTTTCCCACGCGGAGGGGAGTACGACTGTACGAGGGTTTACTGGTTCGTCTGCCATCGCTGGAGAATAACAGCAGGTGTGGGTGAGTAAAGGTATGGCTAGGCCAGCGATGGGAGTACGATGGGGCGGTGAGGCCTGCGCGGCAACACAGCCGGCCGCGGGAAGGAGGGAGCAGGCAGTCCCGCCGGCGCTTGTTTGAGCGGCTGGAGCAGGAAGAGCAGAGATTGAATAAGCACGACGGCCGTTGGATGGACATCCAACAGTATACAGGCCATCTATAGAAAGCCTCAAATCTGTGGAAAACAGCATACAGCCCATCTGTCATTATTTCAAATAATTTACAGCCCATTTGCTAATTCTTATGGGTTTTTTGGAGCCCATATTCTTTATGTTAGCATTACAGCCCATATTGTGGCCACGGTTAAAAAATTATACAAAATTTTGCATATGTCGGTGCGGTCGGAACTGTTTTTAATCCCGAAATTTCGAGTCACATTCAGACTGATTTTAAAAATAAATGTATATCAATATAAAATCTAATAAATTGTCCACGCATAAAAATCAATGCAATTTAAAATCTCGAAATGAAAAAAAAGATATTTGCAAATAATTGCCAGTTTGATGTGTTTTAAAAATGTACAGCCCATTTCTCATTACTGATAGGCCATTTTCTCGGCCAGCCGAATGAAGCTCTCCTCGTCTTGAAAGATTTGCAACCCAGCAGGCCTGATAAAGCGACTAACTTGACAAATCACAAAAGAACTGGGCTAGCCATTTTCAGAAAGAAAAAAAACTACTGGGATGGTCTGTGGTAAACATAAAAGAAAAGGCTGTCTAGACAGGCCAGAGTGTCCCGCACAGCCCAGTATTTCCGAACGGACGTGTAGGCCGGGGCGCCTCTTCGTGAACCATGGCAAACTCGCAATCGTCCACCGACTCTTCGCCTTTCCCTCTCGATTTGGAACTGCTGTCGCACGCTCTTCCTCTCCCTCCTCCATTTTCCTTCAGCCCTTCACCCTTTCTTCTGCCATTGTTCTTTCGTCTTCTCCATGGAGGGAACAGGCCAGAAACGACCCCGTTATTCTTGCCCCAATCTCAAAGATGACATGGTGGAGGAACTCATTGATCGGTGCGACATCATCACCTCGGCTAGCATGGCAGGTTCGTTCAAGCCCATTCTCGACTCAACTAATAACATCATTACAAAGAACCCAAGAGTCAAGGAGCGGTTTGATCTCCCCTATCTTCTTTGCCGTGACCCTGATGACTGGCGCCGGCACGACAGAGGCCTCGCCCTGTGCCAGTTGATGCCGCTTGATAATGATACGTATGATGTTAAGATGTCATCGCTCGAGGGCAAGGCTTGGGCGGGCGCAAATGGAGATTGGGTTGTTTACATTGGGTCCAACTGCGAGTGGGAAATTGTGAATGTGTACACTCGTCACCGGGTTCCACTTCCAAAAATCTCAGCACACTTCCCAGAGGTTGAGCACACCGGTAATGTACGCACGTTCAAATACGATCATGGTGACTGTCTTCTACGGAAGATAGCAATTTGTTGAGTTCCCAACCGCTCTTGGAATTACAACAACTATCAAGTTGTTGCTATCTTCGACAAGCTTGTTGCCATCCTTCGTGGTTCGACTCGATGGATATTGTTCAAAAATCAGTTTATGTACATGGATGAGTACTGTGATGCAATTCAATACGAGGGCCTTGTGTTTGCTGCCACCACTCGTGGCACTGTTTTTGCATGGCATCCTAGTAGTTTCTGTACGTTTGTCTTCCACTGTAATGATAATTGTTTCATCCACATGCATGCGGGTTAGCAAGTTTCCCTTTACTAATTAACCGTCTTCTTGTGTTTCCAAGGTCCTGTGAACATCCCACCACCTATACTTGAAAATTTTTATAACCAAGGGGGAGATGACGATGGTGATGATCACGAGCATGAGGACGAGCAGCGCCGATATACTCCGTGGCGCCTGGCAACTAATTTCGATGGATCACCTCTTCTTGTGTGTATACAACCCACTAATGATGTTACTGGTAAGGAAGCAGGTGTCTCCCATGGTCGCACTCTCCGGACCTATTCCAACACCCGTTGCATGGTATTCGGATGGATACTAGTGTGCTAGCGCCAACTCCTTCTCCCTGGCACAGAATTGATAGTCTTGGAGAAAACTCGCTCTTCCTTGGACAAAACTATCTGATGATGGTGAAAGGCGATCCAACAGCTGCTGACACATTTATGAGAAGCAATTGTGTCTATACCTCGGACATTTGGGTGGTTCCCTACCCTTGTACCGATATAGTAGGCCGCTTCAGCCTGGATGATCGGTCCTGCATTGGTCTCCAGATCGACAACAGATGGCCCGTCCCAGAGAATCAGTTGTGGTTCAAAGCAAGCGTTTCCAATGTCGCGGAATGGTTGAGTTGAAGTTCATTTCATGGCTTGTTATTTGTTGTGTGGTGAAAACTTTAGTATTTATAATGTATCCTCGTTGTCGATGTGGGTTGATGACCTGTTGTATGTAATAAAATGATATGCATGTGATAAACTTACTAAATTTATGAATGGATTTCGAGTCACTTCTCTAAAATTGTACTAGCTTCACATGCTTCACGCGTCGGGCGGGTGTTTTTACTGTAGCCATATGTTAATGTGTTCGTTGTACGTAACCAGCACCTCAAATCCTCGATACTAGTATACTATATACTAGTAGCAGTAAGTAGTAGGAGTAGTAGGGTGGCATGGGCCAGAACAAGCATTCACATACAGGAGTACGGCACACGCCACCACCACGACATCCATCTGACACCATATTATTTCTTGGAGTCTGTGCTAGACCAATCTCTTCAACCTCGTCGTTTCTCTAAGGCTGGTTATAGTGGGGAGTAACTTAGACTAGTGTCATGCATATGACACTAGTCTTTGTTACTACCTTCATAGTGCAAAGTAACATACAAGTAGATGATTGCATTTATTACATTATAGACTCATTTTGCTTTGGTTTGCGTTATGTTATAGTAACATATTATGTTAATCCAAACATTTCTCTCCTCATTAACTATATGCCACATAAGAAAACTTGTCTTGAAATGTGCTATGTTACTTGCTAAGTTACTCCCACTATGACCAGCCTAACTTCAGCCATCGCGCGGCGGGTGAGGTGGGGGTTTGCCGATAGTCGGTTTCCTTAACTGCGGTCCCACTTGTAAGGCCAACTCCAACGCACGACCCCAAACGGACCTCCATTTTACACGAACTCGAACGATAATTTTGACTAGAAAAGCAAGACGAAAGAAAACAAGAACCACAAGAATACATTTTACTACTCCTGTAAGTTGGATTAGTGCCTTCTCGATGCACTCATTGTTGATCTGCGGAGGCTCGATCTTGCGTGCTTCTTTCTTCTTCGAGTGTAAAGAAGTAGACGTTGCTTCCTCACATCTAGTCTCATGTCTGGCCTCTATTCTAGTAGGAGTATCAACAAGTGCACTAATCTCATCCGATAGCAGAACCGAAGATTTGGTCGGGCTCTTCCTCCTTTTGCCGACACGTGGGACATCCAGCATCCAGGTCGTGTCATGAAAGAAAATAGAGTGGTAGTTGAAGCCACGAGATGTGCATCTTGGGTTAAATTGTAAATAGAATCTTACTACTCTTGAGTAACTCCAAAAGCGGCCACCGAAGATCTTTATTGGATTTGTTTTTCATCACCAGCACGTCGAGGTGAAAGATGTGAAGGTTCAATGGGTCCTCTTGCGTTTTCACTGACATGTGGGGCCGCATGTGAGCAAACAGACGATGGGCTCCGCGCATCCGCTGGCTAGTTGAGAAGAGAGATAGAGGAGGGCTGAGCACGGACTACAGGAAATTTGTTCTACGTACCTCAATATAGGCTCGATATAGTGGGGTGGCATGGGCCATAACTCAGTAGCATTCACGTCTAGCAATACAGCACATGCCACCCACACGAGTCCCATCCGACACCAATTTTCTTAGAGTCTGTGCTACAGCCATCTCTTCTCCCTCCTGTTTTCTTAGCCATCGCGAGGTGGGCGGGGTGGGGGTTTGCCGATAGTCGGTTTGCTCAACTGCGGTCCCACTTGTAAGTGAAAATGCAACACCGCACGCATTCCCGCTTGAGTGGCGTGCCGGACCAACCATGTGGGGGTGCAACACGAACACGGCAGGCTTTTCCTTTTGAACTCGTAACTTGTAAAATTTGGTTCTGCTCCATGGTGCGACCGATAGATAGAAAATAACGATTTTGCCTAGAGTAATGAGAAGTTTGGTTCTGGGGCCGTTCATGCATGGAGTACATACGAAAATAATGAAGTTGATGCGAAAGGTAAGATAATTACTGTAGTATCATATACTACTACACGGATTTGACGGAAAGATAAAAATACATACAGATCCATCAACGTTCAACGACATCCTCACGCCCTAGTGCGCCAGGTCACCAACCGACGTGTGAGGAGCAGCGGCGTTGGCGGCGAGCTCAACATGCTTCTGAACAGTGCCATCCAAGGTTGCCATGCGCTCCAAGAAGGCCAGTGTCCTATCGTCCTCCTCTTGCATGTAGTAGTCCTTGTGGACGATTTGCGCGTAGACGTGGACGTGGGTGATTATGTCGATGGTGTCTTGCCGCACCAGGCGCTGCGTGGCGAGCGCGACCTCGAGGTGGACATTCTCCGGCGTGACGGCGGGCAGTCGCAGGGCCACCAGTGCGTCGAAGAGGTTGTTACTATAGTTGCCGTTGAGGGTGGCGGGCATCGCAGAGCCTGGGCACGTCGGCTGGAGGCTTACATCAAAGTCGTCCGCAAGCTTCTTGACGACGGTGAACTTGTCGAGGAAACCGACGAGGACCTCGTCGAACAAGGAGACGAAGCTGTCGTCCAAGCGGCCCCTCGCCCCGGCGGCCTCAAGCAATACTACCTGGAGATGTTCCTCGGTGCCGGGCCACAGGCCGGCGTCGTGGACCATCTGGCATAGCCGGCTGATGCTGGCGCTCATCGCCTCCATGGGTCTAGCGTAGCTTCTAGTCAACTGGTCTTGCGATTCGAGTGATCACTCAGCCCTTGGTTAGCGTTGTAGGTGCGTAGGATTTCATACTACTCCTCCGCCCTCTACTGCACATGCCTTTGGCTGTATGATAGGTGGGCGAGCCACCCCCTAGGGCCACGTGTCATTCACCCAAAGGCAGTTGCCATAAGTCAATGAAGCTGCGTCCCCCTCCGTGCCAGTGCAGTATAGTCATCTCACCGGACCTCTAGTTGGGGTCAAACGAGAGAAGTTTGATGTTTACTGGTTTATTGGTCCCCTTTGCATTTTGCACCAAATTTTGACCTTTGATTTAACTATTAAATGTTAATGCATGTAAACAAAAATGTTGTGTAAGTCACCTTATGAAAACCAAATAATCCAAAAATACTTAGGCACGGTGCATTAACTCCCTCCTTGTTTCTTATTTCGTGACATATCAACTAATGAGAGATGTGGGCCGTGCATGCTTTCAATGACTTGAGACTACCAAACATGACATGCAGTGTTTAGTTCATTGCATGTAATCCTATTAGTACTCTGTTAGGAGTAGCAAAAAAACATTAAGTTCTCTCACCGATAGGAATAAAACACCATGTATTTATTTACAGATGGAGTAGTACATTTTTGGTGACATGCATTACTAGATATTGCTAGTCAAATGCTAAAATCCAGATGGACGTGGTAGTACTCCTAAATCCAGACGGTGGTGCTACTAGTACTAGTATTAGTACTACCAATGTAGTAGTAGGAGTACTAGCACTGTACTATCCGTTGGTCAAATTATTACGTGTTGCTCCTCACAGTGAAGTGACAAGACCCTGCGCCGGAGATGACACCTGAGTATAGGCGCCGTGTTCGGCATACCATAGTCAGCCTCACCGTCTGCAGTCACTATCATCATGGCTGTAGAGCTGGCCTGCTTACAACTAGCCCTGTTCGACATAATTTCCCGTGCGTAGATGCCCGTGCATTGCACGGAACACCAAGATTGGGGGTGGACAGCTCCGGCAGCGGCCATCGCGCCAGATTTTTCCATGGCCTTCTCCTCCTAGATGTGGTGGGGAGGAGATGAGGCTGATTGTGAGAGACAAGGAGTTGTTTGTAAATAGGGAACAAGTGCGGGCATCTTTTTGCAAAAATGGAGAAGCTTGGTTTGTATGCGTCACATCTAGATCCGACGGCTATTGGTGAAAGATGGGAGGCACAACATCATCACCAACTCAGGACCTATTTGATTCGCAGGATTTTGAAAACGCAGGAATAACCGAATAGGACATGGCAATATTACAAGTTTCAAACTGATATTACAAATGTTAGGAGTAATGCTGCACCTACGAAGAGGGAAATACTAGGAAGTTTACGTAAGAACTTTGGTTACTTTAGGTGGACACAGCATTATCGTACAAACTAAAATCCACCGCCCTGACAAGTCACTAATGGGAAAATAAGTTTTCGAGTCTCTGGCCACTTGATGTTTCCAAAACAAATTCAGCTTCTGCGGAGAAATGAGCTCCACCGTGTACCCACGCGGGTGTGGCTGGGCACGAAGCGTGAGTACATGCATGGTGCACCTATTCTCTTCTTGTATACGTACACCGCCTACGTGGGGTTGTGTGAGAGAGATACAAACCTAGAGAGATATAGTGTGTGGGTTCTTGAGAATTTTTTGTGTGTGTGTGTGGGGGGGGGTCAATCAAAAAATTTAACATATGCAATGTGTGTGAAATAGAGTCCTGGATATAACATATATATAGAGGGGGCGATCCACAAGAAGAGAGTGGAGGTATCATCGGCTTGAGGTGTCCATAGAATCGAAGAGAGGGATGATGTGTGTGTGTGCGCGCGCGCGCGATCGATAAAGAGTGCCATTGAATTTGTGTGTGCCCACGTCAAAGATATAGAGTGGCTGGCCTACTGGAACGTGAGATGGGACATGTGCAGTTTGTCTCTGTGGCATGGATACCTACCTGCAGCGCTCGACTATCAGTGTGTGGTGGGGAAAGAGGGAGGCCCAATTAACTATAGAGGTACAATGGCTGGTATATGTGTGGAAGAGGAGAGAGGCCTACCTCATGTATTAAGGAGATCGATCTGCCTCATGTATTAAGGGAGATCGATCGGCATCCATGCATATGTGCAGGAGATGAACAAGGTTGGGAGAGAGACAGAGCTAGAGTGTTGGAGGGGGTGGTAGTGGAGTTGCTTCTAACGAATGGTGGGATAGGCTTGCTAGACAAACGGAGGGCACGCCCGCAATATCAATAAGAGAGGAGATGGCTGCTTGTTGTCTGTGCACGTGCGTGTGAGAGACGGGTCAGGAGGCATGCATGAATGATGAGGGGGGACGATGTGGCTGTGGTAAGCAGACATAACTACGTAGGAAGATCAATCGCCCTTTGTAAGAGAAAGGAGAGACATAACTTGTGAGGTACGTCGATCGATGGGGGGTAGTTAAAGTCGATCTAGGTATATGTTGGGAGATCGATCGGTATACATGCATGTGTGTGTTAGAAGAAAATGAGGCACGAGGAGAAGGATAGAGAGAGAGGGATGCATGTAGGAGGTGGTACGAGAGGCATACTATATCGAGGGGGAGGAGTGTGCGAGTACGAGAACGATGAAAAGAGTGGTGGGAGTGAGGCATGGACGGTGACAAGAGAAGAGGGGAAGCTTGTGTTTGTGCTAGGCACACCTGGCTAGAGAGGCATATCGATCGATGTGTGCCGTAAAGAAGGAGCTGGGGGGCCTACACACACCATGGGTGAACGACCTAAAGTGAAAAGACTAATTTGCGCGATGGAGCTAGAGAATGCTGAGGGAGGGTGAGAGGGATGCAGGCGTGTGTATGCACAAGAGAAAGTTAGCGCTAGCTATAAAGATAAGAGGGTTGTGTGGGTGTAAAAGATGAATAGAGATCATATATACTTCATTATAAAAAGCAAATTCGGATATTTGAAGAATTTATCATAGTGTTTCAAACTGACGGATGTGTGAATATATATAACGGTGATACACATGGTGTGGTTATGAACATGGTATACTACATTTAATATGTTTTATCTCCACTCTTATAAAAAATGGAGTTGTTAATGATGGTGTGCCTGCCATCCTACATTATAGGCCGTCTGATTTATATCTGGCGGATATCAAGGTAACTATGATGGTTGAAGTTGGCAACAATCATGATTGTAGATTCTTATTGAAATAGAGAAACGAATTCAAATTTAGTTCAAATTGCAGCGGTAGTATAGACATTTGGAATGCACTAAAATGTTGGTATGAGTAGGTTACATGCATTATACAACAAGCGAAAAAAATTAATCGGACATAACATGGATTCATACTCCCTCCTTCCATCTATATAGGGCGTAATGAGATTTTTAAGACCGCCTTTGACTATTGACAAGATTAATAGTACATGACATGCACAATTTGAAAATTATATCATTGAAAGAACCTTTCACAGACGAATTTAACGGTGTGCTTTGTGTAAGTTGCATGTCATATATCATTGCTCTAATATTTGGTCAAAGTTAGCATCGAAAAACGCATTAGGCCCTATATAGATGGAAGGAGGGAGTAGCTTTGAATAGCATTTGTATAGTAAAACGGGGCAAGACCCTGTCTTTGTGTGGTGTGAATAGTTTTATTTTTTTTCGTTTTCTTTTTGGTTGAGGGAAGTGCCAATTGATTTGGTACGTACAAGTACAATATTACTACACGTTAGGCTTGTCCCTAAAATTCAACCCGCGTCTTGTTATATCCCGAAAATTCAGATATCATGCTCCCAAAACTGGCGCCTTCACAACCCGCGCCTTGCTATCCTGAAATTACAACGCGTGTGAAAACTCCCTCCAGCTGCCAAATCCCGACACGCGAAATCCCCCTTCTAACCCTAAGCCGAATGGGCCGCTAGTTCAAATCGGTGGGGAGGGGTACTTTTGTAACACACCCTACATTTTTGACAAGCGCGTTCCTAAGTCATGCTTCACCCCCTCCCATTGCCCCCTTTTCGCCCTTAGAAATCCCAGGCCGCCATAACTTCTCCGCTCCAGCCGCGAAACCCCACCCTCCTCCGTCCGCCACGTCACCGCTGCCCAGCCGGAGCCTCTTCCCCGACGACGTCGTCCAGCGCTACAGCTCGACGTCCCTCATCCACCTCCCCGGATGAGGATTCGTCATCCATCTCGCCGTCCCGCCGGTTCAGCCGCCCCGTCCTCCACCTCCAAGGAGCTGCTTCGATGATCGCCTCGTCTATCGCGGCTGCTCCATCCCCACCGCGCCGCCTTAACCTGCTCCACCGGAACCGCAGCATCCTCACCGACTCCTCGGACGAAGCCGAGGCCTACTCGGCGCCACCAAAGAGGTTGTACACTCATCGCATCGCACCTTCTCCTTAACTCGACCTCCTGGCGCCGAAGGTGCTTGATACGTCTCTGATAACCCACAAGTATAAGGGATCGCAACAACTTTCGAGGGTAGAGTATTCAACCCAAATTTATTGATTCGACACAAGGGGAGCGAAAGAATATTCTCAAGTATTAGCAGCTGAGTTGTCAATTCAACCACACCTGGAAACTTAGTATCTGCAGCAAAGTGTTAAGTAGCAAAGTAATATGATAGTGGTGGTAGCAGCAACAAAAGTAAAGACAACAAAAGTAATGTTTTTGGTATTTTGTAGTGATTGTAACAGTAGCAACGGAAAAGTAAATAAGCGAAAACCAGTATATGGAAAACTCGTAGGCACCGGATCAGTGATGGATAATTATGCCGGACGCGGTTCATCATGTAACAGTCATAACATAGGGTGACACAGAACTAGCTCCAATTCATCAATGTAATGTAGGCATGTATTTCGTATATAGTCATACGTGCTTATGGAAAAGAACTTGCATGACATCTTTTGTCCTACCCTCCCGTGGCAGCGGGGTCCTATTGGAAACTAAGGGATATTAAGGCCTCCTTTTAATAGAGAACCGGAACAAAGCATTAGCACATAGTGAATACATGAACTCCTCAAACTATGGTCATCACCGGGAGTGGTCCCGATTATTGTCACTTCGGGGTTGCCGGATCATAACACATAGTAGGTGACTATAGACTTGCAAGATAGGATCAAGAACTCACATATATTCATGAAAACATAATAGGTTCAGATCTGAAATCATGGCACTCGGGCCCTAGTGACAAGCATTAAGCATAGCAAAGTCATAGCAACATCAATCTCAGAACATAATGGATACTAGGGATCAAACCCTAACAAAACTAACTCGATTACATGATAAATCTCATCCAACCCATCACCGTCCAGCAAGCCTACGATGCAATTACTCATGCACGACGGTGAGGATCATGAAATTGGTGATGGAGGATGGTTGATGATGACGACGGCGACGAATCCCCCTCTCTGGAGCCCCGAACGAACTCCAGATCAGACCTCCCGAGAGGTTTTAGGGCTTGGCGGTGGCTCCGTATCGTAAAACGCGATGATTTCTTCTCTCCGATTTTTTTCTCTCCGAAAGCAAATATATAGAGTTGGAGTTGGCGTCGGAGGGTCAACAGGGGGCCCACAAGGTAGGGGGCGCGCCCTAGGGGGGGCGCCCCCACCCTCGTGGAAAGGGTGTGGGCCCCCTGGTCTTCATATTTGGCGAGGATTTTTTATTATTTTTTTCTAAGACCTCCAATGGAGTTTCAGGTCATTCCGAGAATATTTGTTTTCTGCACATAAAACAACATCATGGTAATTCTGCTGAAAACAGTGTCAGTCCGGGTTAGTTCCATTCAAATCATACAAGTTAGAGTCCAAAACAAGGGCAAAAGTGTTTGGAAAAGTAGATACGACGGAGACGTATCAACTCCCGCAAGCTTAAACCCTTGCTTGTCCTCAAGCAATTCAGTTGACAAACTGAAAGAAAGAAAGAAAAACTTTTACAAAATCTGTTTGCTCTTGTTGTTGTAACTATGTCAAGCCAGCATTCAAGTTTTCAGCATAGATCATAACTAACCACATTTGCAATAATTCTCAGGTCTCACAATTACTCGTATCAATAGCATAATCAACTAGCAAGTCATAATAATAAATCTCGGATGTCAACACTTTCTCAAAACAATCATAATATGATATAACAAGATGGTATCTCGCTAGCCCTTTCTGAGACCACAAAACATAAATGCAGAGCACCTTTAAAGATCAAGGACTGACTAGACATTTGTAATTCATGGTAAAAGAGATCCAATCATAGTCATACCCAATATAAATTAACAGTGATGAATGCAAATGACGGTTGTGCTCTCCAGCTAGTGCTTTTTAATAAGAGGGTGATGACTCAGCATAAAAGTAAATGGATAGGCCCTTCGCAGAGGGAAGCAGGGATTTGTAGAGGTGCCAGAGCTCGGTTTTGAAATAGAGATAAATTGTATTTTGAGCGGTATACTTTCATTGTCAACGTAGCAACTAAGAGATGGCGATATCTTCCATGGTAAACACATCATAGGCGGTTCCCAAACAGAATGGTAAAGTTTAGACTCCCCCTCCACCAACAAGCATCAATCCATGGCTTGCTCGAAACAACGAGTGCCTCCAACATACATCAGGTCCCAGGGGGAGTTTTGTTTGCAATTAATTTTGATTTAGTTTGCATAAAGCATGGGACTGGGCATCCCGGTGACCAGCCATTTTCTCGTGAGTGAGGAGCGGAGTCCACTCCTCTTGAGAATAACCCGCCTAACACGGAAGATAAGGACAACTTTTGTTGATACATGAGCTATTCGAGCATACAAAACAGAATGTTTATTTGAAGGTTTAGAGTTTGGCACATACAAATTTACTTGGAACGACAGGTAGATACCGCATATAGGAAGGTATGGTGGACTCATCTGGAATAACTTTGGGGTTTAAGGGATGGGATGCACAAGCAGTATTCCCGCTTAGTACAAGTGAAGGCTAGCAAAAGACTGGGAAGCGACCAACTAGAGAGCGACAAAAGCCATGTACATGCATTAAAATTAATAAACATTGGATGCAAGCATGAGTAGGATATAATCCACCATGAACATAAATATCGTGAAGGCTATGTTGATTTTGTTTCAACTACATGCGTGAACATGTGCCAAGTCAAGTCACTTAAATCATTCAAAGGAGGATACCACCCCATCATACCACATCATAATCATCTCAATAGCATGTTGGCATACAAGGTAAATCATTATAACTCATAGCTAATCAAGTATGGCACAAGCAACTATGATCTCTAATTGTCATTGCAAACATGTTTATTCATAATAAGCTGAATCAGGAACGCGGGACTCATCATATTTACAAAAAAAAAGAGGTCGCGTTCATACCAGCTTTTCTCATCTCAGTCAGTCCATCATATATCATCATAATTGCCTTTCACTTGCACGACCGAACGGTGTGAATAATAATAAGAGTGCACGTGCATTGGACTAAGCTGGAATCTGCGAGCATTCAATAAACAGGAGAAGACAAGGCAATATGGGCTCTTGGTTAAATCATCAATAATGCATATAAGAGCCACTTCAACAATTTAATTATGGTCTTCTCCTACTGACCCCCAAAGAAAAGAAAAAGAAATAAAACTATTTACACGGGAAAGCTCCCAACAAGCAAAAGAGGAACGGGAAATATTTTTGGGTTTTCTTTTTAGTTATTACTACTATAGCAGAAAAATAAACTACTACTATTTTTTTGGTTTTTCTTAAAGTTTAACAAACACACAAGAAGGAAGCAGGAAAAAGAAAATAAACTAGCATGGATATTACAGTGAAAAAGTATGAGCACCGACATCTAGTAATGAGTGTGTGTGAACATAAATGTAATGTTGGTGAGAAATACGTACTCCCCCAAGCTTAGGCTTTTGGCCTAAGTTGGTCTATGGTCACGGCTGGCCTGGCGGATATCCATAATAATAGTTGTTGGGGTCGTACTGTGATGAAGAAGAAGAAGGCTCTGATTGCCACTGGCTGGCAATCATCTCTGGATCCCACTGATAGTTAGACTGTCGTGAAGGATCAAATTGTGGTTCCGGTTCTGGCTCCTCAGCTGGTGCTGGGTTTTGGTAGGCGTGAATAGCTGCCAACGGAACAAGGTACGTGCCTGCAGTCAAATCAAACAAAGAAGGAGCAGGCAAGGTAATAGTCTTAGGATGATGTTTATTAAAGAATAGTTGATATCTAAGCTCCCCTGCCCTATTCTTAACAATAAAATCACGTGCCACCATACTTTTACGATCTAGTTAAACACGGGGTAGCACTTTTTCTTCCTTCTCAGCATGCCTAATAGGTATGTTAAAATGTGCGGCTAGGCATGTAGCATAAATGCCTCCAAAGATGGGGCCCTTAGTACGGTTCATATTTAACCGTCTAGCAATAATACCGCCCAAACTAAAAGTGTTATCACTGTATAAACCTTGAAGTAGAATAATTAAATCAGGTATACTAAGGTTTCCAGAATTTCCACGTCCAATTAAACAACGACTAGCAAATAATGCAAAGTAATGCAAAACAGGAAAATGTATGCTAGTGATTTGTGCATCGGAAACCTTCCTGGTTTCTCCTACAGTGATATTATCAATAAACCCAGCCACATCATCATGATGTGGTTCTTCTGTCTTGCCCTCAAAAGGGACTAAACAAATCCGACAGAAATCATAAAGTGACATCTCCTTAGGCTCATCATATAAATGAAATTCCACCGTAGGTGGTGAGTTCCTAGGATGAAAATAAAAGTTTTGCACAAAGGTATTTGTGAGTAAGAGATACTAATCACATTGGTCGTGGAGGAAAGCGGTGAGGCCTGCATTGTGAGCCAATTCATGAAAATCTTCATAGATACCGGCTGCTCTCAAGAAATCTTCAGAAGGCCATTCACACGCCCGAATCACCGTGGTGCATGGCAAATTATACTTAGGCTCAGGTGCCTTTTCCTTTGAACTTTGGCTTGATGAGCCCCTCAATAATCTCCTCATCATTTTTCTGAAACAATCTGAAATTTTTAGTAACTTCAAAATAAAAGTAAACCAAATTCAATAAAATTGATAGCAACTACTCCTACAAGTGCCTAGAGCCTATATCAAGCATTAGAACTACTTGGAACCATATGAATTTGACATGCAAGCTCAAGAACATGGTCACGTATGCAGCACAAACTTGCAAAGAATAAAGCACTAGAACAAAAACTAATTGGACCAATGGAGGAGTCACATACCAAGGAACAATCTCCCTAAGCAGTTTTGCGAGAGGTGCTTTGAGCAAGGAGATCGAAAATCATAGCAAAAGTGGCTGGAACTTGTGCTTGAGTTGGTTTTTCGGGTTTGTGTGAGATACAGGAAGAAGATGCATGCTGGGATAAGTGGAGGAGGGCCACCGTGGGCCCACGAGGCAGAGGGCGCGCCCTATAAGGGGGGGCGCCCACCACCCTTGTGGCCAGGTGGCAGCTCCTCCTGCGGTAATTTTTGCACAGTAAATCCTCAAATATTCCCGAAAAAATCATATTAAATTGGCATGACATTCCGAGGACTTTTATTTTTGGGATATTTTTATATTGCACGGATAATCAGATAACAGACAGAAAAATACTATTTTTAATTTATTTAATATAAATAACAGAAAGTATAGAGCGGGTACAGAAGTTTGTGCTTCTAGTTTCATCCATCTCATGCTCATCAAAAAGAATCCACTAACAAGGTTGATCAAGTCTTGTTAACAAACTCATTCTGATAATCATGAAACCGGAGAAATTTCCAATAACACTAATTTACCTCAACGGGGATATGCACATCCCCAATAATAAGAATATCATTTTTTTGACAGTAGGAATAGGAAATTCAAAACCTCCAAATATAATCGATGGAATTTTTCCAATAGAGTTGATACTATGAACTTGAGGTTGTTTCCTCGGAAAGTGTACCGTATGCTCATTACCATTAACATGAAAAGTGACATTGCCTTTGTTGCAATCAATAACAGCCCCTGCAGTATTAAGAAAAGGTCTTCCAAGAATAATAGACATACTATCATCCTCGGGAATATCAAGTATAACAAAGTCCGTTAAAATAGTAACGTTTGCAACCACAACGGACACATCCTCACAAATACCGACAGGTATAGCAGTTGATTTATCAGCCATTTGCAAAGATATTTCAGTAGGTGTCAGCTTATTCAAGTCAAGTCTACGATATAAAGAGAGAGGCATAACACTAACACCGTCTCCAAGATCACATAAAGCAGTTTTAATATAATTTCTTTTAATGGAGCAAGGTATAGTAGGTACTCCGGGGTCTCCAAGTTTCTTTGGTATTCCACCCTTAAAAGTATAATTAGCAAGCATGGTGGAAATCTCAGCTTCCGATATTGTTCTTTTATTAGTAATGATATCCTTCATATATTTAGCATAAGGATTTGTTTTGAGCACATCAGTTAATCTCATACGCAAGAAGATAGGCCTAATCATTTCAGCAAAGCGCTCAAAATCCTCATCATCCTTTCTCTTGGATGGTTTCGGAGGAAAAGGCATGGGTTTCTGAACCCAAGGTTCCCTTTCTTTACCATGTTTCCTAGCAACAAAGTCTCTTTTATCATAATGTTGATTCTTTGATTGTGGGTTATCAAGATCAACAGCAGGTTCAATTTCTACATCATTGTCATTACTAGGTTGAGCATCATCCTGAACATCATCATTAATATTTTTACTAGGTTCATGTTCATTACCAGATTGTGTTTCAGCATCAGACATAGATATATCATTTGGATTATCAGGTGGTTCAGCAATAGGTTCACTAGAAGTTTGCACAGTTCTATCATTTTTCTTCTTCTTCTTTTTAGAAGAACTAGGAACATCAATATTATTTCTTTGAGAATCTTGCTCGATTCTCTTAGGGTGGCCTTCAGGATACAAAGGTTCCTGAGTCATTCTACCGGTTCTAGTAGCCACTCTAACAACATAATCATTTTTCTTACTATTCATTTCATCAACCACTTCTTTTTGAGCCTTAAGCACTTGTTCTACTTGAGTGGTAACCATAGACGCATGTTCGCTAAAAAGTTTAAGTTCACCTTTAATATCAGCCATATAATCACCCAAGCGTCTAATCATATAAGCATTTTCTTTTAATTGTCTACCAAAATAAGCATTGAAGTCGTCTTGCTTAAACATAAAGTTATCAAACTCATCCAAGCATTGACTAGCAATTTTAGTAGGAGGGACTTCAGCTTTATCATATCTATAGAGAGAATTTACCTTTACTACCTGTGTCGGGATATCGGGATCAGGAGGTTCTTCAGTAAATAAATAATTGAGATCATATATTTCTTCAACAGGCGGTGAATTAAGACCATGTATCTCTTCAATAGGAGGTAAATTCTTAACATCTTCAGCTTTATACCTTTTTCTTTCATAGATTTCTTTGCCTCTTGCACATCTTCGGGACTGAGAAATAGAACACCTCTCTTCTTCAGAGTTGGTTTAGGAATAGGCTCAGTAATTGGAGCAGGAGATGGCTCAGGAGCTGGCTCAGGAGGTGCCCAATTATTTTCATTTGTCAACATATTATTCAATAGAATTTCAGCTTCATCCGGTGTTCTTTCCCTGAAAAGAGAACCAGCACAACTATCCAGGTAATCTCTGGAAGCATCGGTTAGTCCATTATAAAGATATCAAGTATTTTGGGTTTCTTAAGAGGATGATCAGGCAAAGCATTAAGTAGCTTGAGAAGCCTCCCCCAAGCTTGTGGGAGACTCTCTTCTTTAATTTGCACAAAATTGTATATTTCCCTCAAAGCAGCTTGTTTCTTATTAGCAGGGAAGTATTTAGCAGAGAAGTAATAAATAATATCCTGGGGACTACGCACACAACCAGGATCAAGAGAATTAAAACATATCTTAGCATCGCCCTTTAATGAGAACGGAAATATTTTGAGTAAATAGAGGTAACGTGATCTCTCATTATTAGTGAACAGGGCAGCTATATCATTTAACTTAGTAAGATGTGTCACAACAGTTTCAGATTCATAGCCATAAAACGGATCAGATTCAACCAAAGTAATTATATCAGGATCAACAGAGAATTCATAGTCTTTATCAGGACACAAATAGGTGAAGTAGCAAAAGCAGGGTCAGGTCTCATTCTATCTCTAAGTGATTCTTTGTTCCATTTAGTTCATAGACAAGTAAATGGGAACTACTAAAAGCCTCAAGATAAGTGTGAATGCCGAGGATGGCTCTTCCGTAGGAAGACGGAGGTGGATCCTCGGTAGTGTATTGAATTGGTGAGTAGTGGACTCGTGTACGCAAAACCGTTTCAAATTGGAGTCTCGTAGGTTAGCCTAGCCAAGAGTCAAAGCTGGCTTGCTGCAATAACTCCACCAACCCCTCTTGATAATGTGCATGTATATAGGATCTGATGTAAGTCTTGCTGAGTACCTTTGTACTCATGATGCTATAATTTACATTTTTACAGAAGACGCTGCAACCCCTTCTGATGGGTTCTACGTAGACGTTGACATCAATGAGTAGGCTAAGACCCAGGTGGTGATCTTGAGCTTGTGAAGGACCACGTAGTATAGCTAGGCTTTCCAAGCCTCTTTTATTTTCTAGTTGTCTGTACTCAGACAAGTTACTTCCGCTGCTGGTTTGTATGACTGTATGACTTGAATGTTGGGTCGTGTGACCCGTACCTTTGTGTATGTAATGTATGGCTCTCTGAGCCTTAAATAAAGTACTTGTGTCGTAGAGTCATGTTGTGATGCCTTGTTGTATTTGCACATATCGAGCATATTGTGTGTATGATTGAAATGCTTGGTATGTGTGGGATCTGACTATCTAGTCGTTTATCTTTAGTAGCCTCTCTTACCGGGAAATGTCTCCTAGTGTTACCGCCGAGCCATGGTAGCTTGCTACTGCTCTGGAACACTTAGGCTGGCCGGCATGTGTCCTTCTTCGTTCCGGTGTCTGTCCCTTCGGGGAAATGTCACGCATTGAGTACCGGAGTCCTGTTAGCCCGCTACAGCCCGGTTTACCGGAGTCCTGCTAGCCAAGTGCTACAGCCCGGAACCACTTGCTGTTGACCGACACGTTCGAAGCTGGGTCATGAATGCCTGTCCCTATAAGTCTGTGCCACTTTGGGTTTACGACTGGTCATGTCAGCCCGGGCTCCTTATCATATGGATGCTAGCGACACTATCATATACGTGAGCCAAAAGGCGCAAACGGTCCCGGGCAAAGGTAAGGCGACACCCGTGGGGATACCGTGCGTGAGGCCGCAAAGTGATATGAGGTGTTACAGGCTAGATCGATGTGACATCGAGTCGGGGTCCTGACAGCGTTGGCATCAGAGCCGTACTGCCTGTAGGTTCTCCAAGCCAAACTGGTCGATGTTGAGTCTAGAAATTCTTTAGTTATTTGTAGGGGAATTGTTTGTGGGTTGGAACGTAAGGCTCTTTTTACTCCTTTATCTTATAACATTCTGATCTGAGTCAGTCTATTCTTCCACCGGGGGTTAAGGAGTTAGGATCTATTCTCTCTATCAGGATCACGTGTTACTAATCAGTAGTACCTTATAGGTTTGATGGATACAAGCCTAGTTCAGTTCTTCTACCACGTTATGTTGTTAGGATGGATTCAGAACTTTGATATGATGATGTCGAGTGTGTATGAAATCCTTTGTCAAATGTCTCAAAATCCTTCTTGAGCATTTACAGCTGTTATGCTGCCGAAAATTTGCTAGAAATTCTAATGCCTTTGCATTATGATTGTGCTTTCAGATGGCCACTCGCGACCTCAATCAAGTGGTTCGCCTGACTCGATGCCTAGATGTACCCGGTCATACCGCCATGTTGGTCAGGGTAATGACTGAGGCTGGATACCGCTGGTATCCTGAGTACACGGTCGAAGAGCAATTCCGAGATTTTAATCAAAGCCAGTATCTCTGCACTGTCAGGATATTTCCATCTTATCCTGGGTCCACCGAGCCCCTTCACTGCTCCTATGGACTCGGGGTTACTATTGAGATGGCTGTGCAGGACGCCGCCTACTCTATGATGACCATCATGCGAGTCAGATCTGGTCTATTTCGGGACTCTGATTTCCGGTACATGCCAGGATCACTTCCGGGAGCACAAGGGTATCTCCAAGCTATCTATGCTGACCCCACTCAGGAGGATTCACGGACTCACACCACTGCTGAGATGCTCGAGGATAAGGACCGTGAAAATCGGGCCTTGAGGTTAGAGCTCTTCTATACCCGTGCTGACCACTGGGCCACTTTGACTCGGTTTGCACCGGCGGTGCAAGCTGGATATTCGGATATGCGCGATCTCTATCCTGTGAGATCTGCTCTGCCAGACGTGATGGGTTGGCGTGATGTAGGAGGCATCACCCCACCTCGCGGTCCCCGCAGGCCACCGTCTGTTGGTCCAAGACCTCATCCTAGTCCCTATGGTCCACAAGCTCCTCGAGATCGTCTGTTTCCGGATGATCATGTTGAGCTTCCAGGCTATGGAGGTGATTTCTACGAGAACTACTACGGATCGGTCTGAGTTAGTGGTAGTATCACTAGTTCGCACTAGCTGTGTCGTCTATCGTTCCGCGTGACTCGTGGGATATGACCTAGTTTGTACCCTTTCCGGAGATGTAGAAAAATAATGTATAGGAGCTTGGGATGCCTACGATGAGATGTAATCCTCTTTTCACCGTAATAGTACTTTGTTTGGTCTTGTACTAAACCCTGTATGGTGTGTATGACGATGGAATAAAGAAGCAGTTTCTGTATCTACCATGTCATACGGATGATCATCTTGCATTTCAAGTTATTCCTTACATTTTGTATCCTATGTCGGAATTTTATCATTCTGACTAAATCATTGTCTTGTTTACCTAGGATGGTCAACCCGCGCACTAACCCTGCTCCTCAAGAGCAGGCCGAAGGCAGTGAAGTCAGGGATGCAAATCTGCCTCATCCTCCTTCCCTAGCCGAGGTTATGATGGAAGCTGAGAGAAACAAGCGGGAGACCAACCGTTTGTTGGAGCGTATTGAACAGAACACATCACACCATCAGAGGACTAACGTGGTGTCACTCAGTGATTTTATCAAATTACATCCACCCACGTTCCACCACTCCGTCGAGCCTCTCGACGCTGATGACTGGCTTCACAGTATCTCTCACAAGCTGCGTTCCGCGCTAGTAGCTGAGGCTGACAAGGTCACCTTTGCTGCATATCATCTTGAAGGCCCCGCCAGTCTATGGTGGGAGAATTATGGAGCTATGCGCCCAGCGGGCCATGTCACTACTTGGGCTGAATTCAGCGAGGCTTTCCGTGAACATCACATTCCGGAGGGTCTCATGGACCGTAAACGTGAGGAATTTTGCTATTTCACCCAAGGCCGACTCTCTGTGGATGCTTACAGCAGGGAGTTTGGTAACCTCGCACGATATGCAACTGAGGAAGTTTCTACTGATGCCAAGAAGCAAGCAAGGTTCCGTAAGGGACTTAGTCCTGAGCTTCGCCGCGACCTCCGTCTGCATGAGTGCACATCTTTTCAGAAGCTTGTTAACAAGGCCATCAGTGCCGAAACTGGTCAGACTGATTATGACGCAACACGCAAGCATGGCCGTGACATGGGTTCCTCATTCGGTGCTGGTCCTCAGAAGCGCCGCGTGTGGGTGCCCAACACCGCCCTGCCACCCAGGTTCACACCGAGGCCATCTTTCCAGGCGCCTCGCCCTGTTCAACAGTCTGCTCCAGCCAAGCCCTATGGGGGTCCAACCAACAATGCTCCTCCACGTACCAGTTCCGTGACTTGCATTAAGTGTGGGGAATCTGGTCACTATATGCGTGAGTGTCCCCAGACCAACCCCAACCAATCTGCTAAAGCTGTTGGCCGTGGCAAGCCGACAGGGAAAGTGTTCCACGCCAAGCCGGCCACCGCTACACGTGGCCATGTCAACTGTATCTCTGCCGAAGAAGCTCAAGAGGATCCCAATGTCGTTCTCGGTACGCTCCTTGTTAATTGCCACCCGGCATCTGTTCTTTTCGATACAGGAGCCTCTCATTCATTTATATCCGAGAACTATGCTCGTTTGCATAACACCGCATTCTGTAACATGCCATCCACTATGGAAATTTCTACTCCCGGTTCTAGATGGCAGACCTCCAGGGTAAGTTATGGAAATGAAATCCAAGTCGACAGACTTGTTTTCCTTGCATCTTTGATAGCTCTCAAATTTTCAGATATTAATATCATTTTGGGTATGGACTGGATGTCAGCTCATCATGCCAAAATTGATTGCTTCTCTAGGACTGTTCAACTTACTCATCCTTCGGGGAAGATAATCAATGTCTTGACCCGATTAGCCAAGTGACAATTATATTCTCTTAACGCCAGCCCTTTGCCAGACCTTGAGGACGTTCTAGTAGTCCGTGACTTCCCGGATGTCTTCCCAGAGGAATTGCCAGGTGTTCCACCTGACAGGGATGTTGAGTTCGTAATAGACCTTATTCCAGGAACCGTCCCGATTGCTAGAAGACCCTATAAGATGGCACCACTTGAACTAGCCGAGCTTAAGAAACAACTCGACGAGTCCTTGAAAAAGGGTTTCATCCGACCTAGTTCATCTCCATGGGCTTGCCCCGTCCCCTTCGTCAAGAAGAAGGATGGTACGGACCGGATGGTTGTAGATTATCGACCTGTCAATTTGGTCACAATCAAGAACAAATATCCGCTCCCTAGGATCAACGACCTGTATGATCAGCTCGCTGGATCCTCAGTCTTCTCCAAGATGGATTTGAGGTTGGGCTACCATCAAATCAAAATCAGAAACGGGGACATTCCTAAAACGGCCTTTCTTACTCGTTATGGCCAATACGAGTACACCGTCATGTCCTTCAGTTTAACCAACGCTCCAGCCACCTTTTCTCGGTTAATGAACTCAATCTTCATGGAGTATTTGGATAAATTCGTCGTAGTTTATCTCGATGATATACTCATCTACTCCAAGAACGAGGAAGAACATGCCGAACATCTAAGGCTAGTGTTGAAGAAACTTCGAGAGCATCGTCTTTATGCCAAATTCTCTAAATGTGAATTTTGGTTGTCAGAAGTGACCTATCTGGGTCATGTAATATCTGGTAAAGGTATTGCTGTTAACCCTGAGCGAGTTCAAGCCGTCCTTAATTGGACTCCACCTGAATCGGTCAAGCAAGTTCGGAGTTTTCTGGGCTTAGCGAGCTATTGTCGTCGCTTTGTCGAAAATTTCTCCAAAGTTGCCAAACCTCTAACCGAACTCCTCAAGAAAGATAAGAAGTTCGAATGGACTCCACAATGTGAGCACAGCTTTCAGGAACTGAAAAGACGCCTGACTTCTGCTCCCGTACTGGTACCGCCAGACTTCTCCAAGGACTTTGTTATCTACTGCGACGCCTCGCGACAAGGACTAGGTTGCATTCTCATGCAAGATCGACATGTAATTGCTTACGCTTCACGGCAATTGCATCCACATGAGGAGAATTATCCTACTCATGATCTAGAGCTTGCAGCCGTAGTCTATGCACTTAAGACCTGGCGACATTACCTCCTCGGTAACCATTGCGAAATATTCACTGATCACCAAAGTCTGAAGTACATTTTCACCCAACCGGATTTGAATCTCAGGCAAAGACGTTGGGTTGAGTTGATCACAGATTTCGACTTAGGAATAACTTACACCCCAGGGAAGGCCAACGTCATGGCTGATGCGCTAAGTCGTAAATCTTATTGTAACAACCTAATGTTACAACAAAGTCAACCGCTTCTCCATGAGGAATTTCGGAAGCTTAACCTTCACATTGTTCCTCAAGGTTTTCTTTCCACCTTGGTGGCAAAACCTACCCTTACGGACCAGATTGTCAAGGCACAGAAGGTAGATCCGGGAATCTCCCGCATCAAGAGAAACATCAAGAAAGGAATTGCGAATTGTTTCTCCATTAATGATCAAGGGGTCGTATACTTCGGGAATCGACTAGTGGTTCCCAAAGTGCGAAACCTGAGGCGATTGATCCTTAAGGAGGCTCATGAATCTCCTCTCACCATTCATCCCGGTAGTACTAAGATGTATCAGGACCTACGCCAGAGGTTCTGGTGGACTAGGATGAAGAGAGAAATTGCTTAGTATATTGCTAATTGCGACGTCTGTCGTCGTATAAAAGCAGAGCATCAACGGCCTGCTGGCACCCTTCAACCCCTAGCTATTCCTGAATGGAAATGGGATAAAATTGGTATGGACTTCATTACCGGTTTTCCCAGGACCAAGAGAGGGAATAATGCAATCTTTGTCGTTGTCGATCGTCTTTCCAAAGTGGCCCATTTCTTACCTGTTCGTGAGAGTATAACCGCTAGTCAGCTGGCAGACCTATACATCTCCCGGATAGTGTCTCTCCATGGTGTTCCTTTGGAAATTAACTCGGATCGAGGAAGTCTTTTCACCTCTCAATTTTGGGAAAGTTTCCAAAACGCTATGGGAACCCGCCTTTCCTTTAGCACCGCTTTTCACCCTCAATCGAGTGGTCAAGTGGAACGCGTCAACCAGATCCTAGAAGACATGCTTCGAGCCTCTGTCATCTCATTCGGAATGGATTGGGAGAAGTGCCTTCCATTTGCCGAATTCGCTTACAACAACAGCTATCAATCTAGCTTGGGTAAAGCCCCTTTTGAAGTTCTCTATGGACGACGGTGTCGAACACCCCTTAACTGGTCAGAGACCGGGGAAAGACAATTCTTTGGCCCGGATATGATTCAGGAAGCAGAAGAGCAAGTTCGCATCGTTCGTGAAAAATTGAAAACAGCCCAATCCCGTCAGAAGAGTCAATATGACCGAAAACATAAGGCTATGACTTTCGAGATTGACGAGAAGGCTTACCTTCGGGTTACCCCTCTGAAGGGAACCCATCGTTTCGGTATCAAAGGCAAATTGGCTCCTCGTTACATTGGACCTTTTCGCATTCTCGCCAAACGAGGAGAAGTTGCCTACCAGTTGGAACTACCTCCGCACCTCTCCAGAGTCCACGATGTCTTCCACGTTTCTCAACTCAGGCGTTGCTTCTCGGATCCTATCCGTGGAGTGGACCACGAAACACTTGATCTCCAAGATAATCTTACATATCGAGAGTACCCCATTCGTATCCTCGATCAGGCCGAGCGTACCACTCGACGTCATAATATCAAGTTTCTCAAAGTTCAATGGTCGCACCATTCTGAGGATGAAGCAACTTGGGAAAGGGAGGATCGTCTTCGACTCGAGTACCCCGCCTTCTTTCCGGAAGAACCCAAATCTCGGGACGAGATTCTTTTGAGTGGGGGTGAGTTGTCACATCCTAGTTAGCCATGCATTAGAGTGTTGCATCATGTTTACTCTTTCACCAGAAACCTGAAATGGGGATGATAGAACCCCCAGTCCCCTCTGAAACCAATTAGGGTTTACTAAAAACTTTTTCAATGAACCTGAAATGCCCTTCTAAAATGCCCATCATTTTTGTCTTGGTTCAGAACCTCTGCCAAAAGTGGTGCACATTTTCCTAGGCCATCTTAGGGTTTTTGAATTAAATCATAAATATTTGAATTTCGGCATTTAGAATTATATAAAATATTTAAATGCTCAAATATCTCCAAACTAAAATGTTTCATGTTGGAAATAATCCAACTATGGACCAGGAGTAGTTTGGTGATTTTAGGAGTAGCCTAAGTATTTTATTTAATTCAACAAAGTTGCAGAAGTATTAAAAAAACAGAAAACAGAAGAAATGGAAAAAGCTTACCTGGCGCCTAGCACCCGGCCCACCTGCCGGCCCAGCCCAGCACCGCGCCAGCGAGCTGCTTGCCGGCCAGGCAGGCAGGCAGGTGCTCGACGGCGAGCACCGCATGGGTGCCACGCACCTGCTCGCCGCCTCGCCGCCTCCCTCGCCCGGCTAACGCCGTGAATCGGCCTCCCTCTCTCCCCCGAACCTCCCAGACACCCCCTCTCCCCTCCAGCTCCTCTCCCTCGCTCTCCCACGCCATGGCCGACGCCATCGCCGCCACCCCCTCGCCGTAGCCACGCCCTCCGTCAACCCCACGCCGTGCCGCC